>NC_044040.1:84509695-84809695 GCF_901765095.1 Microcaecilia unicolor
AATGGCGGCTTCGCGCCAAAATCACCCTGATCGGAACGCCATCCGCGGGCTCTCCCTGGAGGAGCTGAGTACTGCTCTTACCTCAAAGGACCAAGTCCATGAGCTCCGGTCACGCTGTACAGTCAGGAAAAGCCTCAAAAATAGCAGCGCTGAAAAGCGCATTTTGTTTTTGGGGTTTTTTTTTTGCACTGTGAGGAAAGTTGGAGGCAAACAGCTACAGAGGCACTCCGGAGGCAGAAGAGGGTGGGAAAGGCAGGGAAAGGGCAAACCTATATGCCTGCATCAACACGGGGGGGTGGGAAAGGCAGGGAAAGGGTGAACCTATATGCCTGCATCCACCCCAGGGGGAGGGTAAGGCAGGGAAAGGGCGAACCTATGTGCCTTTAAAGTGGGCTCCACTTAGCCACAACACCCCTGCTACAACTGGCAAAGCACAGGAGCCACCCCAGCTGAAACTTGAAGGAGCTGAACAAGCTGCATCCAACCCTGCTGGGAGATAGAGAAATACTGAGAGGCAGATGGAGCTAGCCGTCCTAGAGGCACTATGGTTTTCAGTGTTCTCTATCTCCCCCTGCTGGTAGGTGGACACAACCCATTCGAAATGGATTCATCTGCTGCTGATGACAAAGGAAACTACATCGTTAATCTAAAATTCCATTGATACGGTGGAGTCAAGAATCACTCCCAGGACTCTGGACTCTTTTTCTACCTTTAAAGTTTTCCCTCCTTCCATGTCAATAAATTGCAGAATATTAGTAATATGTAAGCTAAACCATAAAATCTTAGTTTTCTTTGCGTTCAGTTTGAGTCGCATGAAGGTAGACCAATTTACAATTTTCTTAATATAGATAGATAGATAGATAGATAGATAGATAGATAGATAGATAGATAGATAGATAGATAGATAGATAGATAGTAGTGAAAAAGATGTCAGCACCCTGTCTAACCAGAGTTAAAAGAAAAATATCATCAGTATAAAACATTAACAGTTCACCATGCTCTAGAGAAATCTATCCCAAAGTACTCATGTAAACATTATATAGTACAGGGAAGCTAGGAGAACCCTGGGGAACAGCACATGGTGGAGTCCAAGGAGTTGAAAATTTACCAAACTTCAGAACGAAATATTGTGTATCTGATAGAAATGACTTGAACCAAAGAAACATGGAGTCCACCAAACCACAGATAGATAATAAATTTAGTAATATTTCATTGTTAATTGTGTCAAAGGTGGCTGAGATGGCAAACCACAGCAACACCATCTCACCACCCTGACATAGAACCTGTCTGACCTCAGAGGTCAGAGATAACAATAAAGATCGGACCCCATTATGAGATCCATGAAGTAGATTAAATCTTCCAATATAATTGGATAACTGAAACCCCACAACAAATTCAACCAGTTTAGTAAGAAATGGAATATTAGCAATAGGCCTAAAGTTAGAGGCCTGAGATAAATCACAGTCTACCTGTTTGGGAATTGGAGTCAGTACAATATTCCCCCATATCATGGGTAAACCAAACAGAAGCTAAAGTAGTGTTAACAAAAAAAGCTAACCAGTTCAATAACTGAGAAGGGGTCTTTCAACAGAAAAGAAGGTATTCTATCTAGAGGGTAACTAGAACAAGATAATTTGTTTACTCATGCAAACAAAGTAAATGTAGAAACACAATCAAAAGTAGCCTAAAGTCTATCAACTAGAATAATAACTGAATCCATTGTACGGCTAAAGTTATTATGATTTATAGTAAAACCATACAAAACAAAAACATCACCAGTAAGGTAAACTTATCCAAACATTTTGTGCCAAATAATTTCTTTTAAACAAAGAGAAAACCCCTCAGAACCTAATCGGACAACGGTCCTAGGTTACAACGTGCCACAATATTTTGGCCGTTGATAGTTTCTATCATAGGGGTTTGTTGGTTATTCCTTGTTTTATTTTATAATTTTTAAATCGTGCTCAACATTAAAAATAAGGCATCAAGTCCATAAATAATGACTGTGCTCATATATACACATTGAAATGGAAGCGCCAGATGATAAAGAACAACACTTGTGCTTTGGTCCAACACTTAGCTTTGGTCCAACGGCACCACCGTTTCACCTTGTGGCTTCCTCAGGGACTTAATTCTGCTAGTGCTGACTTCTGGAGCTCAGTCAATTTTGGTTCCAATGATTTCAATTTATAAGTCCATTTGGCTTCCTTCCTTTGCAAAATGAGTTTTCTATTGCCTCCACGTATATTACCATCGACTCTATCTATGATACAGCATCTTAATTCTTCAAATTTGTGTTTGGAGTTAATGCAGTGTTCAACCAAAGGTTCTTTTATATTTTGTCTCCAAAAGCTCTACTGAAAACCATGGAGATTTAGCTTTTCTTTTTAACCTTACTTCACGTTCTAGAGCAGTGATGGCGAACCTTTCAGAGACCGAGTGCCCAAACAGCAACCCAAAATCTAATTATTTATTGCAGGTGCCGGTCTCATTATGGGTGGGGTCACCACATATGACTCCACCCCTACGATAGCCACACCCCTTACACCAGCCATGGCGAATATAAACAGACATCATTGAGACTATTAGACTAATATAGGAGAAAAAAATAACATGATTTGTTTTCATTATAAATCATTTCTGTAAGCTGTTACAGCTCTAGTATACCCAGTGCAAAATAAGACAGCAGATGTAAATTCTCAAATTGGACATATTCCAAACACTAAAATGAAAATAAAATGATTTTTTTCTACCGTTGTTGTCTGGTGATTTTGTTTTTCTATCCATATTGGTCCTAGTCTCTGATTCTGCTGCTCTCTATCTGTTCTCTTAACTCCGTTCCAGGGCTTCTTTCCATTTATTTCTTTACTTTCCTCCTTTCTTCTTCATTTCTTGCCCTCCTCTCCCCCCTGCCCTCCCCTCCATCCATCCACCCATGTCCAGCAACCCTCCTCTCCCCTCCAGCCACCCATGTCCAGCCACCCTCCTCTCCCCCCTGCCCTCCCCTCCAGCCACCCTCCTCTCCTCCTGCCCTCCCCTCCAGCCACCCATGTCCAGCCACCCTCCTCTCCCCTCTGCCCTCCCACCCAGCACCAGGCATCCCTCCCTCCCAGCACCAGGGCCCCCCTCCGAATAAAAGTCATACCTGGTTGAAGTTAAGGCGGTGTCGGCAGCAGCAGTGAAAAGAGCTGGCTTGGCGCGCCTTCAGCCTTCCCTTCTGTCTCTCAAGCTCTGGTCCCGCCCTTGCGGAAACAGGAAATGAGGGCGGGACCAGAGCTTGAGAGACAGAGGGGACGGCTAAAGGTGCCCCGAGCCAGCGCTTTTCACTGCTGCTGCTGCCGATGACGCCTTAACTCCGACCAGGTATGACTTTTATTCGGAGGGGGGCTGGAACTGGCTGAGGCGACGGCGCGTGTGCCCTCTCTGGCACACATGCCATAGGTTCGCCAGCACTGTTCTACAGCTACAGCATCTAGGACTTTCCAAGTGGAATAGTTGCAATTCAAAAGTAAAACACCTGGATCAGCTTCAGTTGCATCCCAAAGGGAAACAACACAGGACCAGTAGGTGCCTTATCAATTTTTCCTCTCCCAACTCTAGTATTTCAAAAAAGATTTGGCTAGGATTGGGAAGAGGAAAACTTCAAAGTAAATGTACAACAATGATGACCTGACAACATCACAGGCTCCTATTTACAAAAGGTCAATAATGAAGAATCATTAGCAGACACTAGATCTAATTTATGATCTTTTTCATGAGTGGGAGCTGTTGAATGAATGTCAAATTGCAGCTTATTCATAACAGATAAAAAGTCTCTTACAGAACTATCACTGACATTATCAATATGCACATTAAAATCACTCCAAACTATCAACTTAGAAAATCTAGCACTAGCATTGAGAATCTATTCATTCAAAATAGATGATACTGAGGACCAGGTCCCAGGTGTTCTATGAACTAACAGAAATCCTAATGAATTTGCAATATTAGAAGTAGCCATTTGACAAAGCATTGTCTCTAAACCTGAGGACATATTTATTTGTTGCATTTGTATCCCACATTTTCCCACCTATTTGCAGACTCAATGTGGCTTACAATAATACATCATGACAATCGTCAATCAAGAGTAGATAAGCAACTGGTTACATAAAGAACAAGTGTAACAAAATGGATATAATCAATCCAATAAATTAGAAAACAGATAGATTAATCAATTCAATAAATCAGAAAACAGACAGACTATCTAGTAAGTAGTGATGTGTTGGAGTTCCTATTATTGATTATTATGGTAAGTCTTGTTAAAAAGGTAAGTCTTTAGTGATTTTCGAAAGTTAATAAGGTCATGAATATTTTTTAGAGCAAGTGGTAATGCATTCCACAATTGCGTGCCAATGTAAGAAAAGCAGGACGCATGAACCAGTTTGTATTTTAGACCTTTACAGCTAGGGAAGTGAAGACCCAAGAATGTGCGTGCTGATCTTTTAGCGTTCCTGGGTGGTAAATCAATAAGGTCCGACATGTATGCCAGAGAATTTCCATGAATGACTTTATGAACCAGAGTGCAAACTCGGATAAAAAAATCTTTATAAATAACAGCTAGGCCTCCTCACTCCCCTCCCCCACTTTAGCTTTCGAGAAGAGTAAGCAATAGAATATCCTGGAGAGCATAAAATCTTAACTATATGTGTAGAAAAAAATCAGTTAACCAAGTTTCTGCAATAAAAGCTAAGCCCAAATCAGCATCCCCAACAAAGTCTCTCAATAAATCACAACTTATTACATATGGATTTAGCATTAAAACAGCAACAGGGTATTGGTAAAATAGAATCAGAGAAAGAATCCTGACAAAACAGTTCTGGTCAACTCTGGTCGCCGCATCTCAAGAAAGATATAGTAGAACTGGAAAAGGTGCAGCAAAGTGCGCCAAAAATGATAGCGGGGATGGGACGACTTCCCTATAAGGAAAGACTAAGGAGGCTAGGGCTTTTCAGCTTGGAGAAGAGATGGCTGAGGGGAGACATGATAGAGGTATATAAAATAATGAGTGGAGTGGAACAGGTGGATGTGAAGCGTCTGTTCATGCTTTCCAAAAATACTAGGACTAGGGGGCATGCGATAAAACTACAGTGTAGTAAATTTAAAACAAAATAGGAGAACATTTTTCTTCACCCAACGCATAATTTAGCTCTGGAATTCGTTGCCAGAGAACGTAGTGAAGGCGGTTAGCTTGGCAGAGTTTTAAAAGGGGTTGGACGGTTTCCTAAAGGACAAGTCCATAGACCACTACTAAATGGACATGGGAAAAATCCACAATTTCGGGAATAACTTGTATAAAATGTTTGTACGTTTGGGTAGCTTGCCAGGTGCCCTTGACCTGGATTGGCCGCTGTTGGGGACAGGATGCTGGGCTTGATGGACCTTTGGTCTTTTCCCAGTATGGCATTACTTATGTACTTACGTTTAAGGTTGCACTTTTGATGCCCAAACAATCTTTTCCAAGAAGAAGGCCTATTACCACAAACTATTTCAATATAATGTGGCATTGCCAAGGAACAGTCAATTAACGTTCTTGTATTTCTAGACAGTTTAATTTATCTTCCAGATTTCAGTGCAAAGTCATCCAACAAAACCAGATTGACAAAATCTCAGTGTTTGAAGTATTTAGACCACACAGTACCAAAAGGCCAAAAACCAATGGACAAAACCAGGTCACTATGCCAACTAAGCAACTGAAAAAAACAAACTGAAGTACTAAAAGACTTTAAAAATCAAGAAAAGCTAGTAAAAACATCCTACCATCACCGCTCATGTTGCCGCACAAAGGAGTGTGCCTTTGTCGTGTGTCTTTGTTGATGTGTTGTGGCAGTGCACCTCTAGGCACCACCTCAAAAGGAGATCAGCGTCCAACATCACTCAAGTGGGCAGAGCTTGTTCCCATGCCTGAAACCACCGTGTGCAGGTGACAGCAGCACCCAGAGTACTGGAGCTGATAGCAGGTCCACTAGAAGCAGCGTTCAGCATAGATGACACTTGGGACAGGTTCCCGCTATCCTCCTTTCAAAGGAGATCAGTGTCTGATGTCACTAAAGTGGGCAGAGCTTGAACTGATAGCAGGTCCACTAGAAGCAGCGTTCAGGTTAGACGACCGAACCATCAGGGAATATTTTTTAAGATCTTTGGGGGGGAGGGGGTCAGGTTGAGTGCCTACCATATGGAGCAATCTGCTTGCAAGCTCCCCATAACAGGTCCAGACCTGCCATACAATTCCACATGTTAAAGGTAGGTGATTACAAGTCTGTGCATTGCTCAGAATGCTCATTTGTAATACTAATTAGCTCATTGCAATACATTTGCATAGGGTCCTCGGTAGTTGCTAAGCACACATTAGAGCCACGGAAAACCCCTTTATGCATTACTTGCTAAATAATGTCTAAAGCAAACACTGAAAGCTCAATAAGCACTGTGAATCAGCCCCCAAAAAGGAAAAAGCTATACAATTCTAAAACCTCATGCACCAAAGTATTTTTTTGGTTGGTCCAATAAAAAGGTATCACAGTTTAAAAATGTCAGTTTTAACTGCCAACCCTTTCTTCTTTTTTTAACTGGTATTATTACTGCTATATAAAAAAAGGTTGATTCTGAAAAAATTCATTAATAAAAAATATATACTAGCTGCTAGAAGTTATCCAAACAAGATGTTATGGTAAGTCTGTATCACTATAGCAAAGTAATGTTATAAATACACTCCGTTGTCAGTCACTTACATCAATACCATATATAGTATGCAGACATTCTTGCTTTCTCAGGCTCCAGGACTTAAGAAACTCTTATATTATGATATTTACACTGTACTACTATAAACACAAAATAAAGAATTATAACCTAACTATATATATGCAGAACCTCCTCAGTATATCTGCAGCTTCAGAATCAAATATTTTTAAAAGGTCAAGAGGGAGGGAATTCCAATGAGAAGGGGCTTGGAAGAAAAAGGCAGAATGTTGAGTGAGCACCAGACGGGAACAGTGCACTGGAGTAGCCAAGAAGTGAGCAGAGGCAGAGTGAAGGGCACGGGATGGGGTGTAGGGGATAAGGGAGGGAAGAAAGATAAGAGGGAGAACCTAGATGGAAAGCCTTATCGTCCATGGTTAGAATTTTATGGTGAACACGGAAAAATACCGGGAGCCAGTGGTGTTGCATAAAGTGTAGTGCAATTTAATTGACAAACGAGCCAATTATCAGCACTAACTGGCATCAATTTAAATTTATACATGCATCTTTAGGCGCTGGAATCCGTGTGTAAATTTTATGCACAGATCCAAAAAGGGGGCACAGTCATGGGATGAGCATGGTTGGATCAGGGGCGTTCCTTGAATTTGTGCGCAGTGTTACAGAATAAGGGAGAGTCACATCTAATGTAGGAGTGAGAATTTACACCAGGTTTCAGCTGATGTAAATCCCGGTGCCAAACGCTACTCTATAAACAGCATCCAACTCTGAGCACCATTTACAGAATAGAGCTTAGTACTAATTTTTATTGGTGCCGATTTTTTGGTGCCATATACAGAATCTGGTCCAATATTCTTAAGATTCTGGCGTCCCTCAGGGGCCTAATCTCGCTCTGTCTCTATTTGACCTCTTTGTTTCTCCTTTAATTACTCTAATCCAATCTTTTGGCTGCAGTCCATACTGTTATGCTGACAATATACAAATTCTTTACACCTGTGCATCTGAGACTGTCGATGTGCATCGGAGTCTGTCGATATTCTTCCACTAAACTCCTACTTAGAATAAATATCTCCCAGGCTAATCACAAAATATCTCTGAATATCACTAAATCCGAGACTATACACTTCCCTAACCCTTTTTGTACTATCCCTCCTCTTCCAATTCTTAAGGGTTGCACTCTAACATAGCGAGAAAATTAGAATTCTGGGGGGTCATCTTTGATCATAAACTTACTTTTAAATGTTACATTCATAAAGTACTTCAGTCTTTGTTTATATTACAACAAATTCGATGTTAACCCTTATTTAACACGTCTTGTGTTCGTATGCTACTTCAATCATTGGTTATTTCTCACTTAGATTATTGTAATTCTTTATTTTCTGGACTTCCCCTTTCTTCACTCAAACAATTCCAACTCATACAATCTACAGCAATCAAACTTTTACACAATGCTCATAAATTAGATCACATAGATCTGCTCAGTGTGCTGCTGCGGCTAAGAAAGCAAATAGATAGAGGTCTATAAAATAATGAGTGGAGTTGAACGGGTAGATGTGAAGTGTCTGTTCATGCTTTCCAAAAATACTAGGACTAGGGGGCATGCAATGGAGCTACAATGTAGTAAATTTAAAACGAATCAGATAAAATTTCTTCACGCAACGTGTAATTAAACTCTGGAATTCGTTGCCAGAGAATGTGGTAAAGGCGGTGAGCTTAGCTGAGTTAAAAAAAAGGTTTAGACGGCTTCCTAAAGGAAAAGTCCATAGACAGTTATTAAATGGGGAAAATCCACTATTTCTGGGATAAGCAGCATAAAATCTTTTGTACTTTTTTTGGGATCTTGCCGGGTATTTGTGATCTGGATTGGCCACTGCTGGAAACAGGATGCTGGGCTTGATGGACCTTTGGTATTTCCCAGTATGGCAATATTTATGTGCTTATATAATCATTCCTAAAATCTGAAAATTGGCTACCAGTTTATGCTTGCATACGCTACAAATGATTAACACTAGCTACAATCCTCATCTCCAGATTACATCTCGAATTTACTTAATCCACATCTTTCCTTCCACAACCTACACGCCTCTCAAACAGCACTATAACAACTTCCATCCCCAACCTGCATAAAACTTGATATCACTCGGGACACTGAATTTGCTTATGCAGCGCTCAAACTCTGAAATATTCTACCTTTTGATTTAAAAACAGAAATTTCTTTTGCTACTTCCAAGAAACTCCTTAAAGAATGGCTTTTCCAACAAGTATTCAACATCTAAACACTATTTTATAATCTTCAGCTTTTTACTTTTATTCGTGTCTTTTCCTTTGCTCTTTCTTGAGCTTTTAATTTGCAAACCACCTTGATGTCATTTGGCGACTGGAGGTATATCAAGACTTTGTAACAAAATAAATAAATAAAATTAAGTTTAATGCTGTGAATAAGTGCTCGAGTGTTGGCACTCTGAGAACTACTTTCTTCTCCTTTTGTAACCCCTTTCTAAGTTACCCACAGCAGGACATTTCTTTTCTAAATCTTAATACATGCCAGCCCCCAAGGTCAAATTTGTAATTTAACAGAAAAGTAAAACATGTGCAGACTAGGGATGTGCATTTGTTTGAAATGACAAGGAAAATGTCAACGACTGCAAGACTTAAGGTGTTTTTGCATAATAGCACATCAAACCCCCTTTGTGAAAAAGAGCTGTAGTTTACTACATTAGCCTTTAGTTTTGCTACAGTTTTACTCAGCACCACAAATCACTAGGTTACATGGAGGCATATTTTCAAAGCACTTAGACTTATAAAGTTATATATCAACCTATGGAAATTTGTAAGTCTAAGTGCTTTGAAAATGAGCCCCAGTGGCACCTGAAATTCAGACTTAACCTCAGAATTCTCCAATGACATGAAAGAAGATATTGGAGAGCATCACCAGCACATAAGGACCGTTTTGTTCCTACTACCTTACAGCCACAAACAACACTGCACATAAGTAAATAAGTATATGACGGCAGATAAAGACCTGTACAGTCCATCCAGTCTGCCCAACAAGATAAACTAATTTTACATGGTATGTGATATTTTATATGTATACCTGAGTTTGATTTGTCTTTGCCATTTTCAGGACACAGACCGCGTAAGTCTGCCAAGCACTCTTCTTGTACTAAAAGTACTGAAGCTAATGTCGAAGCGCCTTAAAATTTACCCTCAAGCCAGGGGCCCAGCCACTTTCCCTCCAGGCCCGCCCAGCCAACATCCTCTTACCAAGGGTGGGGCGATCCGCCCTGCCCCGGGTGTCAGCAGGTGGGGGGGGGGGGCTCCGCTGACGCCGCAGTCCCCACCTGCCACCCGGCTCCCAGCCTTAAAAAAAAAAAATCAGTGAAGCGCCTCACGTCTGCTCTGCGCTGCTGTAGCTGTAAAGCAAGCAAATCACCTTGTTGGCCCTTCCTTCACTGTGTCCCGCCTTCTGATGTAACTTCCTATTTCCGCGAGGGCAGGACACAGTGAAGGAAGGGCCGACGCAACAAGGCGATTTGCTTGCTTTACAGCTGCAGCAGCACAGAACAGACGGGAGGCGCTACACCGATTTTTTTTTTAAAGGCTGGGTGCAGGGTGGCAGGAGAAGAGGGTCGTCTGTCCGTCAATGGAGCTGGTAGGCAGGTAGGGACTGGGGAGGGGGGCTCAGATGGGAGGGGTGGGCTCAAATGGTAGAAGGGACCATGCCTGGGGCAGGTGGGAGAAGGGGCCATGCCTGGGGCAGGTGGGAGAATGGGTCTGGGGCTGAAAAGGAGGGCCCTAATGAATGGCATATGGATGAAGGGAACTGGGGGCTGAAAAGGAGGGTAGGTGGGATAAAGGGGCTAGTACTGGAACTAGGGGTTGAAAAGGGGCAGGGGCTGAAACTGTGCAGACTGGGGGCTGAAAAGGGGACAGGGAGAAGTGGCTGGGGCTGAAGCTCGGGACTGGTGGGAGAAAAGTGCTGGGGTTGAAACTGGGGACTGGGGGCTGAAAAAGGGACAGGGAGGAGTGGCTGGGGGCTGAAGCTCCGGACTGGTGGGAGAAAAGGGCTGAGGCTGAAACTGGGGACTGGTGGGATAGTGGGGCTGAAACTGGGGGCTGAAAAGGAGGGGCAGGTGGGAGATGTGGGCTGGGGCTGGAACTACGGGCAGGTGGGATAATGGGGCTGGAACTGGGGGCCGAAAAGAAGGGGCAGTGAGAGGGAGGGTGGACCCTGGATAGATGGGAGAGGGAGGGCAAATGGTGAATTGAAGGGGCAGAGAGAAAGGGCAGACAGAGAGGGCAGACACTGGATGGCAGACAGAGAGAGCAAAGACAGATGCTGGATGGAAGGAAGACGGTGAAAGAAGATGAGGAAAGCAGAAACCAGAGACAACAAACTGTAAATAAAATATATATTTTTATTGTGTTGCTTTAGGATAAAGTAGTATTGTAGATGTGTTAATAAATGTGTATAAATAGAACATGTAAATAAGGTAATCTTTTTATTGGACTAATTTTAATACATTTTGACTAACTTTCGGAGAACAAAACCCCCTTCCTCAGGTCAGGATAGGATACTGTAACATCACTATACATTGAAACCTCGGCTTTTGTCGATAATTCATTTGAAAATTATCGACGAAAACCGAGGCACCATGGCAGCGCGAGCAGTCTTCACGTAATCCTCGCCCCTATCTCTCAATCAACGCTGCCTGTACGCAAGGAGTTCCTCTCAACGTGAAGGTGGGATTTTGTTCACGTGTATGCAAAGTGAAGGAGTGTCGGAAGTTCCCCGGATTTGTATACTCGTCCCAGCCCTTGCTATATACAGTATATAGAAATTATTGAGGTAACGCCAACGAAATCCGAGGCAACAGACGAAAACCGAGACAAAAATTTTGCGAAACAAATCAACGATAACCGAAAACGACGAAATCCGAAGTCGACGAAAACCGAGGTTTCACTGTACTGTATTGACTTGAGGACGGAGGTTTTGGCCTCTGAAAGCTAAATGTATTAGTCCAATAAAATGGTATTATTTTATTTTCTATATTTGTTTTATTTCTATTTGTTAATTTGTAAAGTGGTGATTGGTATTTGTTAGTTTTTTTCAAATTTACATCTGCTGTCTTTATATTTTGCACAGTACTAGGGGACATTTTCTGTTTCTGTGGTGTTGCATTGTATGCAGAGTCTGGCATCTTGGGGGTTCAGTTTAATTTTTGTTTAAATAGAAAATTTATGATTACTTATTCAATAGTGGATTAGGGTGTATCTGTGTTTGTGAAAAAGACACGGCTTTCAGTTGGCATTGACTGTGCAGGATCGACGATCTGTACTATTCTGTCTGGTTTCCTTTTACAATAGGTGAATTGATGCTGTAGTGCTCACTGTAGTGTTTAAGATGCTTTCCTTTTCCTTGTGTGACTTGTAGAAATGACTGCTTATGGTATGCTAGAATTGCTCTATAGGTCCTGAGTGTTTTGTATTCTCAGTATGCCTAGTACTGGATTTTGGAGAGGGGTGTTAAAAAATGACCAGCCCCGATGTCAACTACCCTAAGTATGCCACTGCTTTCATCGCTGTCACTGCCTTTTCTCCCGCGGCTGATGCCAAACTATGGGGAAGGGCAGGGTTGATGATGGGCTACAGTTCCAAGCTGGAGATTTTGGGGCAGTCCTGCATTTCTGACCACCCCATTGTTATGGGACTTGCAGCACTGATTTCTATGGGCAGAATCAGGCACTGCAAATCCCACACTGATTTGGGTTATAAAGTTTAAATCAGGACTGCACAAAATCTCAAGCCTGGAACTGGGTAATTTGCCATCTCTGTGATTTCTAATTTTTTGTGCAATTTGTAAGGGGTGGTCTGTGTTCTTGGCATCGCTGCACTTTCTAATTTTTTTGTCTTTTATTCTGCAGTTGGTAAGGGGTGGTCTGTGTTCTGCATGTGACCGATGTAAAAGATTCTGTGTGCATGTAGTTCATGTGGGGATCTATATGAGTCTGACTTCTTTGGCTTTTTAAATGGGAATGTCAGTTTCAGAATTTACCTGTTTTATGAATACAGTTTAATCAGGCATTTGCATTTGTTACAAAGCAAAGTTTGAAGGATATGTGCCATTGACATGTTTGCCTTATAGCAGTCATATTTGGTCAAGTTTAAGATACGGGATAAAATCACTATATTTAAAAATGTCGGTGTTTCATGAACCAGGTATGTGGTTTGTGTTAACGCAGGAGAGCTGTTGCACAGACTGTTTACTTAGAAATCCATCATCCAGTACACTCTAAGGCATTATTAAGGAGTATCCCAAGAAACACTACTCACAACTAGTGCCCACCCATATTAGCTCTGGGCCCACCCAAAATGTCAGGTCTGGCTACGCCACTGCCTCAAGCCCATCCATATCTATTCAGTCATGATCAGGGCATTGACCGTAGAAGTCTGCCCAACACCGGTTTTGCCACCCAATCTCCGCTAAGATTCTGTGGATCCATTCCTTCTAAACAGGATTCCTTTGTGTTTATCCCACGCATGTTTGAATTCCATTACTGTTTCCATCTCCACCACATCCTACGGGAGGGCATTCCACGTATACACCATCCTCTCTCTGAAAAAGTACTTCCTGACATTACTTCCGAGTCTGCCCCCCTTCAACCTCAATTCATGTCCTCTAGTTCTACAGCCTTTCCATCTCTGGAAAAGGTTTGCTTGCGGATTAATGTCTTTCAAATATTTGAACATCTGTATTATGTCACCCCTGTTTCTCCTTTCCTCCAAGGTATACACGTTCAGGTCGGCAAGTCTCTCCTCATACGGTTTGCAACGCAAATCCCATACCATTTTCGTAGTTTTTTCTTTGCATCGCTTCCAGTCTTTTTATATCTTTAGCAAGATATGGTCTCCAAAACTGAACACAATACTCCAAGTGGGGCCTCACCAACGACTTGTACAGGGGCATCAACACCACCTTTCTTCTGCTGGTTATACCACTCTTTATGCAGCCTAGCATCCTTCTGGCCACGGCCGTCACCTTGTCACATTGTTTCTTCACCTTTAGATCCTCGGACACCAACATCGCTCCCCTCCTAGCTGGCATCTCTCCTTTGGGTTTCTGCACCCCTAAGTGCATCACTCTACACTTCTTGGCATTAAATTTTAACTTCCAGACCCTCGACCAATCTTCTAACATTTGGAGATCCCTTCTCATTGTTTCTACTCCCTCCAGGGTAACCACTCTACTGGCTATTTTCATGTCATTCACAAAAAAGCAAACCTTTCCTTCCAACCCTTCAACAATATCTCCCACAAATACATTAAACAGAATAGGCCCCAGCACTGACCCCTGAGGAACTCCACTGCTCACCTTCCTTTCCTCCGAGCGGATTCCATTTACCATCACCCTCTGCCACCTGTCGGTCAACCAGTTCCCAATCCAGTTCACCACTTTCGGTCCTAAGTTCAACTCTTTCAGCTTATTCATGAGTCTCCTGTGGGGGACTGTATCAAAGGCTTTGATCAAATCTAAGTAGATTACATCTAGCACACGTCCTTCATCCAGTTCTTTGGTCACCCTGTCAATGAAGTCAATAAGATTCATTTGGCAGGATTTCCTTTGGTAAAGCCATGTTGCCTCGGGTCCTCTAACCTGTTGGCTTCTAGAAAGTTAAACCTTTTTTCAGCAGCGACTTCGTTATTTTTCCTACCACTGACGTGAGACTTACCGGTCTGTAGTTTCCCACTTCTTCCCTGTCTCCACTTTTGTGAAGAGGGACCACATCCACTTATCTCCAAATCCCATGGAACCTCTCCCGTCTCTAAAGATCTATTAAATAAATCTTTAAGAAGTCCTGCCAGGACCTCTCTGAGCACCTTCAGTATCCTGGGATGTATCCCATCCGGTCCCATAGCTTTGTCTACCTTCAGATTCTCAAGCTGTTTAAAAACTCCTTCTTCGGCAAACGGCGCAGTATCCATTCCATTCCCAGATGTTCCCTCGGTAGCTGACTGCAGTCCTTCTCCAGGATTTTCCTCCGTGAACACAGAAGAGAAATAATTGTTTAGCACATTCGCTTTATCTTCATCACTCTCCACATAGCTATTCTCATTATCTTTCAGTCTCACAATTCCATTCCTATCTTTTCTCCTTTCTCCAATATATCTGAGGAAGGTCTTGTCACCTCTCTTTACATCTTTAGCCATTTTTTTCTTCTGCTTGCGTTTTCGCTTGCCATGTTTCCCAATTCGCTTCATTGAGTTTAATCCGATAATCTTTTCCGTGATCCTCTCGTTGCGTTTCTTTTTTTTTATTTCTTGAACAAAGCCTCTTTTGCTCTTATTTTTTTCAGCAACTTGTTTGGAGAACCATATAGGCTTCCTGCTTCTCTTGTTTTTGTTTACTTTCCTTGCATAAAAATCAGTTGCCATATTTATAGCAGCCTTTAAGTTTTGACCACTGATTTTCCACATCTCCTTCAGGTATTCCCCCATTTTGTCAAAATCAGTACATTTTGTGTGTCCGACTCCACCTTTCCCCTTATATCAAACCATATGGTGTGATGATCACTATTACATAGGTGGACACCCACCCGGATATTGGAAATACTTCCTTCATTCGTGAGCTCTAGATCCAGCATCGACCCTTTCCTCGTGGGTTCCATCACCATTTGTCTGATAAAGACACTTTGACAGGCATCCACAATCTCCCTACTTCTTTCCGATTCTGCAGATGGGACATTCCAATCCATGTCAGACAAATTGAAATCTCCAACAGTAGCACCTCCCTTTTCATACCAATCTTTTGAATATCTTCTATCAGATCCTTGTCTAACTTCTCCGTTTGAACCAGAGGTCTATAGATAACCCCCGTGTGAATACAGTTTCTGTCTTCTCTTTCCAGGACAATCCATAAAGCTTCTTTCTTTCCCCATATTTCAGCCACTCTGATATTGTCTCTCACATACAGCACCACTCCTCCACCTCTTTGGCTCTCTCTATCCTTCCGAAACAGATTATAGCCCAGTATGGTCACATCCCATTCATGGGAATCGTTGAAGCACACCTTTGTAAGAGCAACAACATCCAAGTTTTCTTCAAATATCAGGGCTTACCATACTGGGACAGAACGAAGGTCCATTTCTTCAAATATCAGGGCTTGCAATACTGGGACAGAACGAAGGTCCATCAAGCCCAGAATCCTGTTTCCAACAGTGGCCAATCCAAGTCACAAGTACCTGGCAAGATCCCAAAACAGTATAATACATTTTATGCTGCTTATCCTAGAAATAAGCAGTGGATTTTCCCCAAGTCCATTTTAATAATGGGTTATGAACTTTTCTTTTAGGAGGCTATCCAAACCATTTTTAAATCCCACTAAGCTAACTGCATTTACTACATTCTCCTGAAACATATTCCAGAGTTTAATTACACATTGAGTGAAGAAATATTTTCTCCGATTCATTTTAAATTTACTACTTTGTAGCTTCAATACATGCCCCGTCCTAGTATTTTTGAAAAGTGTAAACAAGCAATTCACATCTACCCGGTCCACTCCGCTCATTACTGTATAGACTTCTATTATATCTCCCCTCAGCTGTCCAAGCGGAAGAGTCCTAGCTGCTTTAGCCTTTCCTCATAGGGAAGTCATTCCATTGCCCTTTTCTGTACCTTTTCTAATTTCACTATATCTTTTTTGAGATGCGGTGACCAAAATTGCACACAATATTCAAGGTGCGGTCACACTATGGAGCAATACAAAGGCATTATAATGTCCTCATTTTTGTTTTCCACTCCTTTCCTAATAACACCTAACATTCTATTTCCTTTCTTAGCTGCCGCCATACACTAAGCCAAGGGTTTCAAAATATCATCAACAATGATGCCTAGATCCCTTTCCTGGTCGGTGACTCCTAATGTGGAACCTTGCATTACGTAGCTATAATTCAGATTCCTCTTTCCCACATGCATCACTTTGCACTTGCTCACATTAAACATCATTTGCCATTTGGATGCCCAGTCTCCCAATCTCGTAAGGTCATCTTGTAATTTTTCACAATTCTCTTGCAATTTAACAACTATGAATAACTGTGTCATCAGCAAATTTAATTACCTCACTAGTTACTCCCATCTCTAGATCATTTAGAAATATGTTAAAAAGCAGAGGTCCCAGCACAGACCCCTGGGGAACCCCACTATTTACCTTTCTCCATTAAGAATACTGACCATTTAACCCTACTCTGTTTTCTATCTTTTAACCAGTTTTTAATCTACCTCCTATCCTATGACTCTCCAATTTCTCTGGAGTCTTTCATGAGGTACTTTGTCAAATGCCTTTTGAAAATCCAGATACACAATATTGGCTCACCTTTATCCACATGTTTTTTCACCCCTTCAAAGAAACGTAATAGATTGGTGAGGCAATATTTCCCTTCACTAAATCTATGTTAGGTTTGTCGCATTAATACATGCTTTTGAATATGCTCTGTAATTTTGTTCTTTATAATAGTCTGTACCATTTTGCCCAGCACAGACGTCATCAAGCATGCGAAGAGAAGGAGCCCTAGGACATCATCACTAAGCACCAATTTGAGCCCATAAATTCCTGGGAGTGTTGCAGTCGCTGGGGTGTGCCCAAAGGGGCTCCAAATGGGAGAAGCAGCAGAGTGGTGACAGAGTGTTAGTGATTTGTGTGGCGAATTTGATGACAGAATCGACGAGATCTGTGATCTTTTGGAATGGTAAACAAAAAAACAAATTGAAGAACATGCTAATGCCATTACAAAGGGCCCCATGGAAAAGAACTTGCCGGTGAGACAGAGGGGAAGCAACATCTTGGGGTCATCTCAGGATAAAGCTCTTTTGAGTTCTGCTGAAATGTTTCCTTTTTCTTCTCCAGAACTTCTTTGGCATTATCTCTTCACTCCTTGAGCAATTTTTCAGTTTCTAATGAGGGTGTGGTGAGCACGACTCCAGTTGTCATACTCGCAAGAGAGTTACTGTTTCTCAGGAGATCATTAATTTGGCTTTTTCATGAAATATCATTAATGCACATATGTTGGCTGGTTACTAGGACAGAGGACATGCTCAAGGGTACAGTGGTGCAATTGTGCAATTTTAATAAAAGAAACCATGACTAAGTTTCAGGAGCTGGATATTAAGATGTTGGTGTTGAGATTCAACTGGTGGCCTGCTACAAGAATATATGTAATCAAGGATAATTTATCTATCAACTATAAGATGGAAGCATTAGATAATTCTTTGAAAAATAGGAATCTTAATTTTCTTCATTTTCCGTCTGGAGCTCTGACACCCGTCTCGCCGAGGTAATGGCCACTAAAAGGACGGCCTTCAGTGTCAAATCTTTCTCTGAAGCACGCCGAAGCGGTTCAAAGGGAGCCCCCTGAAGGGCCTTCAATAATAACCCCAGGTTCCAAGCTGGACAAGGTGCCCGCACGGGAGGACGGAGCCAAAGCACCCCTCTAAGAAACCGTGCCACATCTGGATAAGCAGCTAAGGACATGCCTTCAACCTTGCCAAGCAGGGAGGCCAATGCTGCCACTTGCACCCGCAGGGAATTATAGGCCAAGCCTTTGTGTACACCATCCTGCAAAAAGTCCAGAATTGGCGAGACAGGAGCCCGCAACGGAGAAAGTGCTCTTGAAACACACCAGACTTCAAACTGGCGCCAAAGACCAAAGCGGCAGGCGTCCTCCATGGCCACCGGACCCTGTGACAACAGGTGCGGAACCAGCGGTAACGGAAAGGGAGCCTCCAACAGCATCTGTCGGAGGTTCGCATACCAAGGCCTCCTGGGCCAATCCGGGGCGATGAGCACCACTTCTCCTGGATGCAGCCGAATCCGCAGGAGCACTCGCCCTATCAAGGGCCACGGAGGGAACACATACAGCAAGCCCAGGGGCCAGCGTTAAGCCAAGGCATCCAACCCGGCAGCGCGAGAATCCCTCCGTCTGCTGAAGAAGCACGGGACTTTGGCATTGGAACTGGTCGCCATAAGATCTATCACTGGCTTGCCCCATTTGGCACATACCTGCAGGAATACATCGTCTGCTAGTTCCCACTCCGCTGGATCGATCTGATGCCTGTTTAGATAGTCGGCTTGCACGTTGCTCTGACCTGCAATGTGAGCTGCTGACAGGGACTGTAGATGCAGCTCGGCCCAGTGGCAAATTTGTTCGGCCTGCGCGGCTAGAGCTCTGCACTGAGTTCCGCCTTGTCGATTTATGTAGGCTACTGCTGTCGTGTTGTCCGACATCACTCGGACAGCCAATCCTTCCAGGGTCACTTGAAAGGCCAGAAGAGCCAGAAACACCACTTTCAACTCCAGGTGGTTGATAGACCACTCCGACTCGTCGGGCGTCCACAGACCCTGGGCATGCTTCCCCTGGCAATGTGCGCCCCAGCCCTTCAGGCTGGCATCTTTCACCACTAGACACCAATCGGGGAACGCCAGCGGCATTCCCCGCCGCAACATGCTGTCCGAGAGCCACCACTCCATACTGAGGCGGGCACTGATAATCCTGAGATACTGGAGACCATCGTTGAAGTAGAGAATACTGTAGAGGTCTCAGGTGCACTCTCGCTCATGGCACCACTTCCAAGGTGGCCATCATCGATCCCAACAGCTGGACAATGTCCCAAGCTCGCGGGCGGGGCATCCTCAGGAGCAGACGGACCTGATTCTGAAGCTTGCACCGCCTTTGTTCGGGAAGAAACACATAGCCCGAGGCTGTGTCGAACCTGGCCCCCACATATTCTAGAGATTGTGAGGGGGTCAGGTAACTTTTGGCCATATTGACGACCCAGCCCAGAGATTGAAGGACTGAAACCACTCTGGCTGTAGCTAGATGACTCTCTTTTTCTGAGTCTGCTCTGATGAGCCAGTCGTCTAGGTACAGGTGAACCCGGATACCCTCTCGCCTGAGAAAGGCAGCTACTATCACCATTACCTTGGAGAAGGTTCGGGGAGCTGTGGCGAGGCCAAAAGACAAGGCCCGAAACTGGAAATATTTTCCCAACACCGCAAACCGCAGAAACTTCTGGTGCGGGGGCCAAAAACTTCCTTCAGGTCCAGAGAAGTGAGAAACTCTCCTGGCTGTACCGCCGCAATGATGGAGCGCAGGGTTTCCATGTGAAAATGCCACACTCTTAAGGACCTGTTTAGCTCTTTTAAGTCCAGGATCGGGCGAAAAGACCCGCCTTTTCGTGGCACCACAAAGTAAATGGAGTAGCGGCCTAGACCTTGTTCGGCGAGAGGCACCGGGGTCACAGCCCCTATCTGGCACAGACTGTGCAGAGTCTTCTCTACCACCGCCCGTTTGGCGGCAGAACCGCATCGGGACTCCACAAACACATCTCTCACCGGGGCATCGAATTCTATTCGGTATCCGTCTCTGATCAGGTCCAAGACCCACTGATCTGCGGAGATTTTGGCCCACTCCTCAAAAAAGAGAGAAAGTCTTCCTCCGATGACAGGAAACGAGGAGAGGGCCGGCACACCATCATTGAGAGAGTCGCCCCTGAACTCCAGGCCTTGAACCGGCAGGAAAGGAGTTTCTCTGCTGAAAGCGGGCATGCGAAGTGAACCCAGCAGCACGCCCCGGGCGGTACCTTCTAGCTTCACGGAAGTGAGATCTGTAAGAGGAGCGGACCGCCTGACCCTTAGAGGAAGGCTTCGGCCTATCTTCGGGCAAGCGCTGAGGTTTGGAATCCCCCAGGCCTTTAACAATGTTTTCCAGCTCCTCATCAAACAGGAGAAGGCCTTGAAAGGGCAACTTCACCAACCTTTGCTTAGAGGCCATGTCCGCCACCCAATGTCATAGCCAAAGAGTGCGGCGAGCCGCCACTGCTACAGCCATTTGCTTAGCCGAAGCTCTGACCATATCATCCGCGGAGCCACTTCAGATAAGGTCTCTGCTCCATCACCGGGCTGTTCCACTGCTTGCTGTAACCAAGCCAGGCAGGCTCTAGCAGCATAATAACTGCATGCAGACGTCCGAACAATGAGACCTGCCAAATCAAAGGACCGCTTCAGAGCTGAATCAAGCCTGCGGTCTTGAATATCCTTCAGGGCAACACCTCCTTCAAAAGGGAGGGTAGTTCTCTTTGTCACAGCCGTGACCAGGGCATTCACAGCGAGCCAAATGTTCCTCACTCAGAGGGTATAATTGCCCCATAGCCCTGGCAACCTTCAAAGGTCCCTCGGGGTCAGCCCATTGAGCCGAAATAAGCTCTTGGATGGAGTCATGCAAAGGAAAGGCTCAAGCAGGCTTTCTGGTACTAGCCATCCTTGGATTAACAGAGGAGGCTGTGCCACTCCCAGGATCTTCAATCGAGAGGGCTTGTAAGGCATCTGAAAAAGGCCTGGCAGCTCCTCGCGGTGGAAAATCCTCACCGCAGACGGATCATCAAGCTCCTGTGGCAATTCTGCACCTGACTCTGGCTCCTCAGCCCAAGAAGTTCTGCCAGACCCCTCAGAATCCTCATAGCCCGACCACAGGGGGGAAAAGGGGGGGGGGCGCCACACTCAGAAGGGGAATTAGCCCTTCTGCGTTTATCAGGAGGATAAGAAACAGGCAAAGCCAACTCCAAAAGGCCAGGATCCACGGGGGGGGGGGGGGGGGGGGGGGGGCAGGCAGAGGGTCTGAAGATCCCTGTGGAAGAGCTCTTTTAAGCATGTATGCCCTATGCAGCATTAAAACAAAATCAGGGGAGAAAACCTCTCCTTGACCGCCCAGATCCTGCCCAGGGCTATCAGCTCTATTATTAGCCTCACTCAGAGGAACCCCCCCCCCCCCCCCGGATTCAGGGCTCTCCGTCGCAACGGAGGCCGCGCCATGTGGAAAATCCAAAATGACGTCCGCTGCCAGCTCAGAGCGCGAAAGATCGCCGCTCCCCATGCTCGGGTCGGCTCTACCGTCTGTACAGCACGAATTACAGAGCCCCGCTGCTGATTTGCGCTTGCCATATTTAGAACAGCGCTTTACAGTCTCCGCAGCCATCGCCGAAAACGGCGGTAAAATTCAAAAATGGCGGTTCGCACCAAAAACGTCCCGATCGCAGGCTCACCCCGGAGGAGTCAGAAAACACTCTTACCTCACTGGACCGAGTATCACAGCTCCGGTCCTGCAGAAGACTCTCAAGAAAAAAAAACCTCTTTTCCAAGATCGCTGCGCTAAAGCATGAAGCCACTTTAATTATTTATTTGTTTACTTTTTTTAAACGCTGTGAGGAAAGCAGGGGCAAGAGAGGTAAATAAAAACACTCCGGAGGCTCAGATAAGTGGGAAAGGCGAACCAATGTGCCTGCATCCACTGAGTGGGAAAGGACAGGGAAAAGCAAGCTAATATGTCCACATCCATGGGGGCATGGG
Organism: Microcaecilia unicolor; assembly: GCF_901765095.1. Lineage (NCBI taxonomy): Eukaryota > Metazoa > Chordata > Amphibia > Gymnophiona > Siphonopidae > Microcaecilia > Microcaecilia unicolor. The sequence continues at coordinate 84,531,819 of NC_044040.1, forward strand.
TAAGGCAGGGAAAGCACTGACCTATGTGCCTTCAAAGTGAAGCTGCTATAGCCTCTAACACCCCGGCTAACAACTGGCAAGCCAGGAGCCACCCCCAGGCAGATTTTGATGGAGCTTGAAGAAGCTGCAGCCACCCTGCTTGGGGAGATAGAGAATACTGAAGAGGAAGTGGAGCTAGCTGGCCATGAGGCACTGAGAAAAGTTGAGTGCTCTCTATCTCCCCCTGCTGGTTGATGGACACAACCCATACGTAATGGCTTCATCTGCTTGATGACAAGGAAATTATATTTTCCAAAGAGTTTGCCAGGCAAATGAATGTGAGGGTGAGTCTGATGTGCTCTCAGCCAGCAGTCTGGATTTAACAGGCTTCCTGGAGAGTCCAACTGAATAAACTACCACTAGAGTTACACTACAGGTTACATGGAAAGGCATTTTCGAAGGAACATCCAAGTCAGAATTGGGACGTCCTGCTCATAAACATTCAAATAAAGGTCCTTCTCAGCCATTTTTGAACAGGAAAAGCAGGATTTCCTGTTTGAAAACATGTGAGAATGACATTCTTGCACTAAATATGTCCAAAATGAATAACCATTTTCCAAATTGAAACATCCAAAATATGAATGCCAAAAAAGCAGGCACAAAAACATGTGACATTATTTGTAACTACTGGGTCATGCCTTAATCCCTTCAGTGGTCAGCTGCTCAATAAGGGCAGCTTTTTGTACATGGAATAATGATTGATTGTTGGATTAGGTAAATACAAAACGGTTACCCCATGTTATACAACCTACATTGGCTTAAAATTAGCTCTAGGAAACAATATAAATTAGCTTGTCTAATTTATAAATCAATATATGGAGACACCTCTAAATGATTAGTTGGCTACCTTGAATTTTCATCACCTTTATGTACAGCTCGTAAGGAACGCCATTTAAAACTTAATTATCCATCTGTTAGAAAAATACAAAGGAAATCTTATTTAGAATCCTTTCTATATCAGGGAGTAAAAACCTGGAACAGTCTACCTTTGCGGATTAAGAAAAATCAAACATCTGAACTGTTCCGAAAATCTTTAAAAACGTATTTATAATTGATGATGTGATAAAGAATATTAGTGTAATTTTCAAGGTTAAAGACTATTATTATAATTGATGTAATTCTCCTGGAATGCAGGTTTTCCTCTTTCTTATTGTAATCTGCCTCGAATCTAAATGGAATTTAGCGGACTATAAGATTAGCATTAGCAGTTAGCAATCCCTTCCTTTCTTGCTTTCCTTTTTTTTTTTTTTTAAGATCTACCAAAGGAGGGTCACTTCCTGATTGGCCCTTTATGAGAACATAAGAATAACAATAATGGGTTAGAACAATGGTCCATCTGGCCAAGTATCCAGGCAACAAGTACCTGGCAGAAACCCAATTAGTAGCAACATTCCATGCTACCAATCGCGGGGCCAGCAGTGACTTCCCCATGTCTATCTCAGTAGCATACTATGGACTTTTCCTCCAGGAATTTGTCAAAACCTTTTTTTAAACCCAAATACGCTAACTACTGTTACTCCAGCAAAGAGTTCCAAAACTTAACTATTCATTGAGTGAAAAATATTTCCTCCTATTTGTTTTAAACATATTTCCATGTAACTTCATTGAGTGTCCTCTATTCTTTGTACTTTTTGAAAGAGTGAAAAATCAATTCACTTCTACTCGTTCTACACTACTAGGGATTTTGTAGACCTCCACCATATCTCCAGTCAGCCATCTTTTGTCCCTTGGGTGAAGTCAACACAAAAACAAAAATAGTGGGAAAAAGAAGGCTCAGCAGACAATGAGACCTGAAAAATACAAGAGTACTTTAATTCATATAACAGGAAATGCATCAGAAGAGGGCGGAACCATGCGAGGGAAGGCTGGAGCCGAGCCTGCAGCTTTCAATGCCGGTGCCGCAACTCGAGGAAAAATACAATATTTAAAGGCAGGGCGGCGGCAGGAAGGAAACAAGGGCTATTGGGGAGCTGAGGGCAGACAGGAGATGATGGACGACCTGGGGAGTGGGGGAGCGGCAATGGGGGGGGGGGGGGCTGGAAGAAGGCAGGAAATGTCTGGTGAGTAGGGGAGGGGCTAGAAGGGAGATGATTGACATGGGCTGCTGGGGGGGGCTGGAAGGAGATGGTTAACATGAGTGGATGGAGGGGAGGGCAGGGAGAGGAGAGTTGCTGGACATGGGTGGATGGAGGAGATGGCAGGGGGAGAGGAGGGTTGCTGGACATGGGTGGATGGAGGGGAGGGCAGGGGAGAGGAGAGTTGCTGGACATGGGTGGATGGAGGGGATGGCAGGGGGGAGAAGAGGGTTGCTGGACATGGATGGAGGAGAGGGAAGGGAGACAGAAGAAATGCTGGACATGGATGGAGGGGAGGGAAGAGTGAGGAAGGAGATGAGGGAAAAGGAAGAGAAGAGAAAAACTGCACATGGATGAAGAAAATAGGCAGAAGCTTAATCCACTGGACAGTCAAGTCTGCGAAGGACCCAGCTTTTACTTACGGATGTAGGGCAAGAAATGAAGAAGAAAGGCGGAAAGTAAAGAAATAAATGGAAAGGAAGCTCTGGAAACGGAGTTAAGAGGACAGATAGCAGCAGAATCGGACACTGGGCCAGCATGATCAGAAAAACAAAGTCACCAGACAACAAAGGTAGAAAAAAATCATTTTATTTTAATTATAGTGTTTGGAATATGTCCACTTTGAGAATCATGTGCTCAACATTAAAAGCTTATATTTATTTATTTACTTATTTATGGCATTTTATCCCACTTTAAATATGAATTAGATTGGAACCCGGGATCATTTTAATTTTTTTTCCTAGAGTAATGCATTGCTCACTCCACGGCTATAGCCAGCTCTGCAATTTGGGGGGGGGGGGGGGGGGGTGCCGCAGAGGTGGACCGTGGAGAGAGCCTGTTAAACATTTACCAGCACACCACTGGGTGAATGTAGCCTAAAACTACAGAGGGAGGTTATGAGCAGGCAGAAGAAGCAGACAGCACGGTTCAGTCGCTCTACTATAACCAGTGGAGTTCCTTCTATCGTCTCTCATTAGGGCAGCAGTTTTGATTAGACCATTTAGTTGGCCCTTTATGAGGAGCACTGACAGTCTCAGGTTAATCTACTTCTATGTGACTTCTTTAAACCTTTGACCCCTCACAGCTTTGTGTTGCTACCTCAGAAACTTAGTATGGGTCAAATGTAAAACTGCACTAATAGGAAGCACAAATAAATTCTGCTCAGGATGACAGAATTTGACTCTCAAGGATATTGCAATCAGTAACCAGGAAGATCTGGCCCATGAGTCTTAAATGCTTATGTTGCTGGCAGAAACTGCACACAGTGATTGTCAACTGAGGGATGGGCTATTCCAGGTCTTGAATTCAATGGTGCAGTAGTATTACAGGACTATGTAAGTGGAGTGCATGGCTGTGAGGAAAATTGGCCAGGAGCCCAGCACAGAAAAGGATTGAGAACTAGGAGGAGAAGGCTAGAAACAAATACAAAATGAACAGAGATCCTGCCAGGGAGCAGAACATACATGCAAATATAACTATGCAGTAACTGTTGCAGAGTTGAGTTAGCTAATGGACCTTAAGTAGTATCTTGTTGCAAATTCACCTTAGTTCAAGTCATTTTGCAGAAGTTTGGTCTATGTTCAGTTTTTTAGTACCGCTCTTGGTATAAATTGAGCTTCAGATTTCTTCATAATTGTTTAAGCAAAAATATGTAATAAATATTGCTACTCTAGGTTTAATTATTTCCCAGTTTTATGACGTTTTTTTCCTTTAATTCAAAATTTCCAGGACATTTACATCTCTACTCCCAATGCTAATTGAATTTTGGGTTTTAAATGTGGTCACTTGTGCAGATCAACCCAGCCTTAGAAACGTATCTCAATCCTGGCCAGCATTTCATGATTGGCTACTAGCTATAGTCCCTTCAGTTTTAACACCGGAGTTACTATCTGACCTACCTGACTCCTGACTAAGATGGCTTACCCCAAATGGTCAAGTGATTCATTCACTAAGAGGTTGTGATAGCAAAAATTCAGTGAGATCACATAGCCAATACTCCTCTCATCTACCATTTCCTGACTTGTGGCCGTGCAAGGCCCAAGCCACTTTAACCATTTGTACTTGTCTGTAAAAATCTGACGTCCAAATCACATCAATAAAATAGGGTCATCTTTTCTGTGAGTCTTTCTCATCAGTACCATGGCACTCTTGCTATTGTTAGCTTCATGCAAGTACTGTAGACGGACTTTGGCTGTGCTGAATTTCTTTTACAGGACAGAGCCAGAGCTATATATGTCCCTAGTGTGAGGAGAATTCAGGGTGAGCTTGTACAGTGTTAAAGTGAAGAGGTTTAGAGGAAGTGTGCAAGTAAGATTGGGGAGTGATAAAAATAAATAGGGTAATATGTAAATGTTCTGGCTGGTTGAAAGTTTTTGTGCTGAGCATTTACACTGAGAGGAGGGCATGCCTGTAGGAAATTTGCATGGAGACAGCTAAAAGCCATTTGATTGGGCTGGTGGCTCAAACTGTTTTTTTCAAAGAGGAAGTTTAGCTGAGGCAGTGTGGAGAGAGTTGCTGAGTAAAGTTCTGATTACTTTTTTTTTTTTTTTTTTTTTTTTTTAAGTAAAGCAGGAATGTATATGTGTGCTGAGAAATACTGATTCCCGAATAAAAAATTCTCCTTGGATATGAAGGATAAGTGATTTGTGAAAATACATTTTCTTTTAGTGAAATTGGAAAAGTTTATAGTGAGAGACTTATGAGAGAGGAATAAATGTATACTGTGTATGTGTGGGGGGGGGGGGGGGCAGAGAGAGCATATTGGATCTATTTGTGTGTTGGGGGGCAGCAGAGAGGGAATGCTGGGTCTATATTTGTGTTGGGGGGGTAGCAGAGAGGGCATGCTGGATCTGTGTGGTGGGGTGTGAGTGAGGCAGGGAAAAGTGTGTGTCAGGGAGAAAGACCTGTTGGCTGGAGTGGAGGCTGTGTGTGTGGCCTCAACTTCTACATAGGTCACACCAATTTTGGCCAAAACTGCCCTCGACTTATACGAGAGATCGATTTATAGTTGAGTATATGCTGTAGTCTTATGGCTCCCCTCTCCACTCTGCCTGTCTAATGTCTTCCCTATTCTGCTTTGAAAAGCCAAAACACAGTAACTGTTGCAAATGTAAATATGAGAAAAGTCCAGAAAAAAATTATTTCTTTCAATAAATCCTCATGATGTCATTGTTTACAAAACTAATAACAGTTCTGTGTTCTGGTTTAACATACCATTAGGAAGAGATATGGTGTTTTGGACTTTTGCTACAGGCTTTGACAATGCATCCAAATGTTAAATGGCTTCCATATCCTATATAATAATTCTCACCTCCAACGTTCTAATGTGCCTGGTACCGTGGTTCCCTCGGAGGTGGTCTGCTAGGCAGTTTAGAATGCACCGACGTCAGTGATGTCACTGACAGCTGATTCCAAGGCAAGGGGAGGAGTAGGGAAACATGCTCCGCGTGTTTCCCTACTCCTCCCCCTGCCTGGGAAACAGCTGTCAGTGCCCCCCCCCCCCCCCTTGGCGCAACACCCAAGCCTCTGCCCTGCAAAACTGCGAGCCAGGCAGGGGGAGCGTGTTTCCCTACTCCTCCCCCTGCCTACCAATCAGCTCTCAATGCCCCCCCCCCCCCCTCGGCGCAGCACCCAAGCCCCAACCCCCCCCCCTCGATGCATCACCCAAGACCCTCCCCCTGGCGCATCACCAAAGCCCCTACCCCCCCTCTCGGGCACATCAACTCCCTCGCCACCCGCAGCCGCCAATATTAACGCTGTCCGGCCGCTGCTGCTTCTCCTGTGGAGCAGCAGCAGCCGGTACAAAAAGAAAAAAGCCAAAAAAAAGATTTTTAACCTGAAACTCAGCTCCATAGACAGCCATCTGGCATTGGCTGTTGTCACTGCAGCCGCTCCTCCTCTCCCCTCCATGCACTGCCCCTGCAGGAAGACCCCGGAGGAGCGCAGCAACGTCAGAGGGGAGAGGAGGAGCGGCTGCAGAGATGACAGCCAATGCCAGATGGCTTACGGAGTCGTGTTTCAGGTTTAAAATCTTTTTTTGGCTTTTTTCTTTTTGTACCGGCCACTGCTGCTCAACAGGAGACTCAGCAGCGGCCGGACAGCGTTAGTATTGGCGGCTGGGGGTGGCGAGGGGGTTGATGTGCGGGGGGGGGGGGGGGGGGGTAGGGGCTTGGGTGATGCGCTGGGGGGGTAGGGGTTTGGGTGATGCGCCGAGGGGGAAGGGGTCGCTGGGGAAGGGGTGGCTGCAGGGGGAGAGGAGGGTTGCTGGACATGGATGGCTGCAGGGGGGCAGGGAAGAGGGAGGTGGGGAGGGGGTCCTGAGACCAGATGGGTGGCTGCAGGGGAGACAGAAGGGACACTGCAGGGGGGGCAGGGGGAGAGGAGGGTCACTGGACATGGGTGGCTGCAGGGGGGGCAGGGGAGAGAGGTGGGTCGCTGGACAGGGGTGGCTGCAGGGGGGCAGGGGAGAGGAGGGTCGCTGGACATGGGTAGCTGCAGGGGGAGAGGAGGGTTGCTGGACATGGATGGCTGCAGGGGAGGCAGGGGGAGAGGAGAGTCACTGGACATGGGTGGCTGCAGGGGGAGCAGGGGAGAGAGGAGGGCCGCTGCACATGCGTGGTTGCAGGGGCAGAGGAGGGTTGTTGGGGAGGGGGTCCTGAGACCAGATGGGTGGCTGCAGAGGGGGCAGGGGAGACAGGAAGGACGCTGCAGGGGGGGGGATTACCTTGCTAGCGCCCGTTTCATTGCCTACGGAAACGGGCCTTTTATACTAGTCCTATATAATAAAACGCACCTCCAACATTCTGAAGCTGACTGCATGGCTGAGGCATTCCTGCTCTCTCTATCCATCTCCTGAATTGACATCACTTACTTCTGGGTTCGTCACAAGCAGAAGTGACCAACCACATGAGGTATCTCGGCTTCAGAATGTTGGAGGTGCATTCTATTAAATAGGATTGTTCAGTTCCTTGAAACACAGCCAGAGCTCAGCGTCCTGCACAGTAATGCTCAGACACCAGAGAGAGGGGGGGGGGGGGGGGGGGGGGCTGACACCAGAGGGGGGGGGGGGGGGGAGGTATCTCTGTCACACACACACACTCTCTCTCTCTCTCACAGTCAATGTCTTTCTCTCTCTCACTCTCAAACACTGTCTCTCACACACTATGTCTCACACTGTATCACATTCACTCTCTATGTGTCACACAGTCACTCACACACTCTCTTGGTCTCATACACTCAGTCTCACAGAGAGTCTGTGTCTCACACACACTCTCGCACACACTGTATCTGTGTGAAACACACTCTCTCTCTCACACTGTGTTTCACATATGCACTTGCACACACTCTCATTCTCACACACACACTCTCTCTCACAGACACACTCGCACCCAGACTCTCTCTCTCTCTCACACTGTTTCACATATGCACTTGCACACACTCTCATTCTCATACACACACTCTCTCTCTCTCACAGACACACTCGCACCCAGACTCATTCTCTCTCTCTCTCACACACACACTCGCACATTCACTCTGTCTCTCACACACACTCTCACATACACACTCTGAGGAAAACCTTGCTAGCGCCCGTTTCATTTGTGTCAGAAATGGGCCTTTTTTACTAGTTAATACATAATAACTAAAGGACATTTGATGAGTTAGCATAGTTTAGACAAAAATTTGAGTTACTGTGTTCTGGCTTTTCAGGGCAGTATAATGGGTGTGCCGATAGCATCACCAGGGTGGACCAGTCTGGGCATGTCGTATGTTACTGGACAATTCATCCCTCTGATGAACCTAGGAAAGGAAAGGGAGCTTCTTCCGTTAGTAGGGACAGTAGGGCTATCTATGGTTGTAACTGCCACTTTATGTAGATTTACCCCAGAGATTCTTGGAGGACCAATGCAATTCATACCATACTGCTATTTAGGATTGTAACTGTTGCAATATGCCGATTACCCCATTGTCTTCTTTAAAACATAAAGCAGGTCATACTACTGTTCTCAGTTCTTCATGATGATCTTCCTATTTCCAGGGACCCTTTGTCTTGTGCTTCTTAAAATTCCAGGTTATAGGTTTTGACTACCCCACCTTCTCCAGGAAGGTATTCCCAGCACGTTTCTATGAAAAAATTTCTTGACATTCCTTCAAAACTTTGTATCATGATCTTTAGTTTTACATTTTTCTTTCTATGGATAAAGATTTATGTCTTGTGTGCTAATAATATAATTCAAATTTATTATATCCCTTCTCTTTCCTTTTAGAGCAGTGCTTCTCAACCCTATTCTGGAGGCACAACTAGCTAATCAGGTTTTCAGGGTTACCTCTATGAATATGCCTGATAGAGAGTTGCATACAGTGGGTCTTCAATATATGCAAATCTATTTCTTGCGGTTTCATTGTGGTAATCCTGAAAACCTGACTGGCTAGGCATGCTTCCAGAGGAGGGTTGAGATGTATTGTTCTAAAGCATACATATTTAGGTCCTTAAGTCTTATCTCATATGGCTTTTTGTGAGGACTCCATACGGTTTTGGTTGCTGTTTTTCTGGACCACCTTTAACATATCTGCCCTTTCTGAGATTTGGTCTCCAAAACTGAATGAGTATTTTAGGTAAGACTTCGCTAATGACGTTTACTAAGGCATAGTCTCTTTTTCCTGCTAAATGTGCCTCTGTCTATTCACTCCAGCATTTCTCTGGCTGCAGCCACTGGCAGAATAGCACTGTTATACTAATCTTAAGATCAGCACACACTAACACCCTGAGTCCTAAAGGCTGGTATTATTTTTCCAGGCTGGGAGCATTGGGCTACTGAACCATAGCCCAACCCTTCTGGGCCAAATTTTAAAGGGGCTGGGCAATGTAAGGTAAATCACCCCCCCCCCCCCCCCCCCCATAGACACTGCCAAATGCTTTTGTCATCATAACATCCCCCTCCTGAAGAGGCCCCCCCTATCCAACAAAGCCCCCCCCCCCCTTTAGGTCCTTCCCCTGGGTCTGCCTTTAGAAATTCTTGGGGTCTGGGGCATATGGGGCAGGAGTAATCCCCAGTTGCTCCTGCATCTATCAGCACTGGATATAAAATAGCACAGTGACCCCTAGCAGTAATTCCATAGTACTACTGCTAAAGGTCAAGCTGTTTTGGCCTGCATATAGGATTTAGGTATTGACCTGAGGAATTTTCATTCTTTTGTAGATCTTTATTAGTATCTACAGAAAGGCAGACTTTTTTTTTCTTTCTAGTCCCCCTGTAAGATTGCTCACAAAGGTATTGAACAGACCACAGAACTTGGCTCAGAGGCACTCCACTAATCACCCTCCCCCCCCTCAGAATGAGTTTTGTTACCATTACCCTCTGTCATACATCACTCAACCAGTTTCTAATCCAGTTCACCATCTTTCAGCTTGTTAACGAACTTCCTATTCAGGATAGTATGAAAAACGTTGCTGAAATCCAGTTAAACCTAATCTAGTGCACAACCTTGATCTAATTCTTTAATTACCCAATTGAAAATAAATCAGATTTGTTTGACATGATCTACCTTTAGTACCACCGTATCTCCTTGAGTATTGGATACCTTTGGCTCATAGATGGTTCACGGTACTTTCAGTAGTATTGTTTAATTTCTCTGACAAGCAGAATTGAATGAGGCACACAAAGTTCTTAGTGTGCGCCATTTCCCATATGCCGCCATCTCCTTAATTTCCTCAGTTTTGTTTCTTTTCTGCTCTGCTGAAATATTAAACTTAGAATGACTCATTTCTACCATCCTAAACACACAAAGCTCATCAAAAGGCATCTTTCTAACAATGAGAGAGGTATGAACCTAATACAGATTATCTGCAATATGCATGCCATGTTAAGTTTTTGCCACACCTCTTATATTACAAGGCAAAATTTTGTAAGACATCTATAGCATCAAGTCATGTAGAAGTAGTTTCCTAGCTGAAAGCTATTTTTTTTTTTAAATCTACAATAAATGAACCTAGAAATTCTTTTCTGTAAGGTGCATACATCTTGTTCCAACAACAGAAATTGCTCTTGTCGTTGGTTCATCTCTTATTCTGCTAGAGAAGGTGAATAAGCAAACATCTGTCCTTCTAGAAACAAGATGGATAAAATTACCTCCCCTATTTCTGATCACATTTGAAAGTTGTTCTAAAGACCATTCTAACAAAAAAAAATTCTTAATGTTCATAATGGCAATTCCCACTTTCACTTCTTTTTTTCTATGCTCCCCCATCCCCCTGTTTTTTTTAATTCCATGGCAGTATCCTGGAGTGGAAAAATGCTTAGTAGTGCTGAGATGAGCATGAATCATTGCTGCTAGATCTGGGGGTAGGGAAGGGGAGAATGTAAAAAAAAAAGCAAAGAAAAAAAAAAAAAAAAAAAAAGAGTAAAATGCAAACAAGCAGAATATAACAGGAAAAAAAAGTACATGGCTCCTAAATAGTTTTGGCTGGCACCTGTGTTTTCTAGATATTTTTCTGTACTGGGTAATACATACACACACACACATATATATATACATATATATACATATATATATATATATATATATATCTCCACTCTTGTTTCTCTTAATCAGAAGGTATAATTTAACTTTCAAGTGATTTTACAAAAGCAAAATACACTTAAGCTAAGAATACCATGATCTCATTCAGAATACTACTAAAAGTTCTTTCATACCCTATATGGCTGTACTTCAAACTTGGGTTGCTTGCCAGTGCTGAAACAAGCCAGTCAGTTATTAAAGGTCTAAAAACCACAATGTACTGAAGCACCCAGTGCCACAGAAAAATGAATACTAGCTTATACCAAACCAGGAGAGGATTTAAGGTTTTGTTTTTGAAATTCTTTCAACAAAACTTTCCTCACAAGGCTAGGTGCATATCTACTATAATAAAACTCACCCTCAACGTTCTGAGGACACTGACGTCAGTGAAGCCAAGCCCTGACTTCCTTCAAAAAGGTTCGAAGGTTCGTGATGGTGAAGCCACCAAATTGCTCCGGGCCCCGCCCTCAAGGGCGGAGCAATGGCAGAACAACGAACGGGTTGGCAGGGAGGGAGGCGGAGGGGTGTGGGACATCGCTCCGGGCCCCGCCCTCGCGTCAAACATCATGACGGGGGTGGAGCAATGGCAGAACAACGAAGGGGTTGGCCAGGGAGGGAGGGGGTGTTGGCGACGAAAACCTTGCTAGCGCCCGTTTCATTTGCTCTGAAACGGGCCTCTTTTACTAGTAATATAATAATTTGCACCGCCAACGTTCTGAAGCTGACTCCGTGGCAGTGAAGCCCTGAAGCCCTGTAGTGTTCATGGTAACGCGATGTCAGAAGAATCCCTCCCTCCCTCCCTCCGATTTCTAGACCCCCCCCTCCGAGTTCCTGAACCCTGGACCCCCCTGCCGCGACCCTCTTGAGCCCCCTTTCCTGCCGCCAACCCGCAGCCGTCGCGTACCTGTGCTGGCGGGGGACCCACCAGCCGAAGTACAGCCATATAGGGTATGAAAGAACTTTTAGTAGTATTCTGAATGAGATCATGGTATTCTTAGCTTAAGTGTATTTTGCTTTTGTAAAATCACTTGAAAGTTAAATTATACCTTCTGCTCTTCTCGGCCGCGCAGCGTGGACGAATGATCTGATCAAGTTGCAATCTGTTTGTGTGCGTGCATCTGATGTCAGACGACCCTCAGGGGGAGGAATGCTGGCTTCGGCCTAACCCCTGGTAAGCCTTTCCTCAGCTGAGAGGTGCCCACCTCTACCACCGGCTGCCTTTCAGGTGCTGTGGAGGACTTGCAGCTCATCTGCATATCCTTACAGCCTTCTCCGGGGTGACACCCAGGTCCACCCCGATCCACTCAGGGCCTCCGCTCTAGGTGCCCAGCGCTCCCACCAGGTGCTGTGGAGGACTTGCAGCCCTTCTGCATTTCCTCACAGCTGTATCCGCGCGGGGCATTTTTCTCTTTGTATCTAATCTTTTTCCAGTTGCTAAAGTACCTTAATCGTTTATGGCCCCTATTCACATTCTCTTCCTAGCTCTGTCCCTTCCTAATCTTTTCTCTCACCCCCTACCTCTCTCCGCTACAGGAACTCACTTCCCATCCATTGACTTCATCACCTCACCTTCTCTCCTACCTTCTTGGCTTTTAATCTCCGTCTCTTTCTTCCCTCCATTTTTCCTTCCCCATTCCACCTAAATACCTCTCGCCTTCGACGCCTTCGTGGCCACACCTCTCCTACTCTCCTCCGCTCTCTTTTACTCCTTCTCTTACTCTCAGCTGGTGACATCAATCCCAATCCTGGCCCTCCTCACCAACTATTATCCAAACTCTACAGATCTCACCGTGACCTCTCTAACCTCATCTCTATTCCTCTACTCCCCTCCTCTTCTCTGCCCTTCTCTTGCGCCCTATGGAATGCCCGCTCTATCTGCAACAAACTCCCCTATATCCAGGACCTCTTTATCTCGCGTCACCTCCATCTGCTCGCCATAACAGAAACCTGGCTCTGCCCTGATGACTCTGCTTCAGTCGCAGCCCTGTGCCATGGCGGTTATCTATTTTCACATACTCCTCGCCCTGCTGGCCGTGGACTACTCCTCTCTCCCTCCTCCAGATTTCAACCCCTTCTTCCACCTCAATCTCACTGTTTTTCCTCCTTTGAAGTCCACTCTATCCGCCTTTTCTCTCCTCTGCCTCTTCGAATAGCGGTCATTTATCGTCCCCCTGATAAGTCCCTTTTATCCTTTCTCAGTGACTTTGATGCTTGGCTTGCCTTCTTCCATGATCCTTCCTCCCCCTCTCTCATTTATTTATTTATTTGATGCATTTGTATCCCACATTCTCTACCTCACCACCTCTCCCTCCACTAGTCCGTTCCCCTCTCTCTCCTTCCCCTCATTCCCTTTCCTCCTTTCCTGAAGTTACTATTGAGGAAGGTAAAATTATGTATCATACCTGATAATTTTCTTTCCATTAATCATAGCTGATCAATCCATAGACTGGTGGGTTGTGTCCATCTACCAGCAGGTGGAGATAGAGAGCAATCCTTTTGCCTCCCTATATGTGGTCATGTGCTGCCGGAAACTCCTCAGTATGTCGATATCCAAGCTCCATCCGCAGGACTCAGCACTTAGAGAATTACACCCACAAAGGGACACTCTACCCAGCTCACCACCGCAGAAACGGGGGAGGGGAATTAACCCAGCTCATCCCCACACAAGTGGGGGAGGGGAATCCGTCCAGCTCATCCCCGCGGAGCGGGGGAGGGACACCACACCCGCCGATGCGGGGGGATCTGGCTTATCCTGCAACCGCAACCGCAGGAGGAGCTGACTGACCCTAACACCGCCGAAGCGGGAGGGGTACAAAGCTGCCCTACTGCCGCACGAAGCGGGAGGGAGTGCCGGCAGAATTTAAGTCTCAATCCAGCCCCGTAAAACGGAGGGGAGAGGAATGCAGCAGCTCACTGTAACACAAATTCGTCTCAACTCTTGAAGAATTCATTGAAAAACTTGAACACGAAGTCCTCCTGAACAGGAACTGAAGACTAAACTTGAACCTGAAATGCAACCAGAATATAAACAGTACAGATATCTGGGAGGGGCTATGGATTGATCAGCTATGATTAATGGAAAGAAAATTATCAGGTATGATACATAATTTTACCTTCCATATCATCATGCTGATCAATCCATAGACTGGTGGGATGTACCGAAGCAGTACTCACCCAGGGCGGGACATTGAAATCCCTGACCTCAACACTGAAGCTCCAAACCGGGCCTCCGCCCGAGCAGCCACAGTCAAGCGGTAATGCCTGGAGAAGGTATGGGCCGATGCCCAAGTTGCCGCCTTGCAAATCTCTTCCAAGGAGACGGACCCGGCCTCTGCCATCGAGGCCGCCTGAGCTCTAGTGGAGTGAGCCTTCAGCTGGATAGGCGGCACCTTCCCCGCGGCCACATAAGCCGCTGCAATGGCTTCCTTGACCCATCTTGCCACTGTAGGCTTAGCAGCCTGCAGACCCTTACGAGGACCTGCAAACAGGACAAACAGATGATCCGATTTCCGGAAATCATTGGTCACTTCCAAGTATCTGATGATGACACGTCTCACATCCAGATATTTGAGAGCAGAGTATTCCTGTGGGTAGTCCTCCCTACGAAAGGAAGGGAGACAGAGCTGCTGATTCACATGGAAGCGAGAAACAATCTTGGGCAGGAAGGAAGGCACTGTGCGAATAGTCACTCCTGCCTCAGTGAACTGCAGAAAAGGCTCTCGACATGAGAGCGCCTGGAGCTCGGAAACTCTTCTGGCTGAAGTGATAGCCACCAAAAAGACTGCTTTCAACGTCAGGTCTTTCAGAGATGCCCTCGACAAGGGTTCAAAAGGCGGCTTCTGCAAGGCTCTTAGCACCAGGTTGAGATTCCATGCAGGCACCACTGAGTGCAGAGGAGGGCGCAGGTGATTAACTCCCTTGAGAAAGCGCACCACATCTGGCTGCGAAGCCAGGGAAGCACCCTTCAGGCGGCCCCTGAAGCAAGCCAGAGCCGCTACCTGGACTTTAAGGGAACTGAGCGACAGGCCTTTCTCCAGACCTTCTTGCAGGAACGCCAACACTGAAGAAATTGGAGCAGTGAAGGGAGAAAGTGAGCCTGCTTCACACCACGCTGCAAAGATACGCCAAACCCTGGCGTAAGCAGTAGAAGTAGAGTGCTTCCTCGCTCTCAGCATAGTGGCGATGACCTTGTCTGAGAAGCCCTTCTTTCTCAGACGCTGCCGCTCAATAGCCAGGCCGTAAGACCAAAGGGGGAGGGATCCTCCATCACCACGGGACCCTGATGTAACAGGCCCTGCTCCACTGGCAGCCGCAGAGGATCGTCGACTGAGAGCCTGATCAAGTCCGCATACCAGGGACGTCTGGGCCAGTCCGGACCCACCAGGATTATCCGGCCCGGATGCTTTGCCACCCGGTCTAGCACCCTGCCCAACATGGGCCAGGGCGGGAACACAGAGAAGCTCTTGTGTCGGCCACTGTTGAAGAAGAGCATCTACTCCCAGGGATCGAGGGTCCCGTCCTCTGCTGAAAAAGCGCGGCATTTGGCAATTGGCCGATGACGCCATCAGATCTAGGCTCGGCTGGCCCCAGCGCTTCGTGATGTCCAAGAACGCCTGAGCAGATAGCTGCCACTCTCCGGGCTCCAAGGTATGGCGACTGAGAAAGTCCGCCTTGACATTCATGACTCCGGCAATGTGGGCCGCTGACAGCTGTTCCAGGTTCGCTTCCGCCCACTGGCATAGATTCATGGCCTCCTTGGCTAGAGGGGCGCTCTTGGTACCTCCCTGGCGGTTGACATAGGCCACAGCCGTGGCATTGTCCGACAGGACCCGTACTGGCTTCAACGCCAGTACTGGGATGAACTCCAAAAGCGCCAACCGAATGGCTCTGAGTTCCAGGAGGTTGATAGACCACTTTGCCTCTGCAGGAGACCAGAGCCCCTGCGCTGTCCTTCCCAAGCAGTGGGCTCCCCAGCCCGACAAAGAGGCGTCCGTCGTGACGACAATCCACTCCGGGGTCACCAGAGGCATTCCTGCAGACAACTTGTCTGTCTGCATCCACCAGCTCAGCGCCTTGCGCACTGCTGGGTCCAAGGGAAGGCGCACAGCATAATCCTCCGACATCGGAGTCCAGCGCTGCAGCAGAGAGTGTTGTAGTGGTCTCATATGAGCCCTGGCCCAGGGCACTACTTCCATCGTGGCAGTCATAGAGCCCAACAGCTGCACATAGTCCCAAGCCCGAAGAGGAGAGGCTACTAGGAACTGGTCCACCTGAGCCTGAAGCTTGACAATCCGATTGTCTGGCAGGAACACTCTGCCCACCTGGGTGTCGAATCGAACTCCCAGATACTCCAGGGACTGAGTCGGGCGCAGCTGGCTCTTCTCCCAGTTGATGATCCACCCCAGGGAGCTCAAAAGAGCAACCACCCGGTCCACAGCTTTGCCGCACTCTGCATAAGAGGGGGCTCGGATCAACCAGTCGTCCAGATAAGGATGGACTTGTACTCCTTCCTTTCGCAGGAAGGCCGCGATGACCACCATTACTTTGGAGAAGGTCCGCAGTAGCCAACCCGAAAGGGAGGGCTCTGAACTGGAAGTGTCGGCCCAGGACTGCAAAACGCAGAAAGCATTGATGAGGAGGCCAGATGGGAATATGCAGGTACGCTTCCTTGATGTCTAAGGAAGCCAAGAACTCTCCTGCCTTCACTGCCGCTATAACAGAGCGGAGAGTCTCCATGCGAAAGTGCCGCACTTTCAAGGCCCGATTGACCCCTTTGAGGTCGAGGATAGGCCGGACAGAACCTCCTTTCTTTGGTACCACAAAGTAAATGGAGTAACGTCCCTTGCCAATCTGATTTTCTGGCACCGGAACGACCGCACCCAGGCGGATCAGGTTGTCCAAGGTCTGCTGCACTGCCACAGCTTTGACCGGAGACTTGCAGGGAGAGAGTACAAACCCGTCTCTTAAGGGTCGGCAGAACTCTAACTTGTAGCCGTCTCTGATGACTTCCAGCACCCAAGCGTCTGAAGTTACTTTGGTCCACTCGCCCAGAAACGAGGACAGGCGTCCTCCAATCTGCACTGGGCCATGGACCAGGACCCCGTCATTGGGTACGAGACCCTGGGGGAGGACTGGAGGGCGTACCTCCGGGACGGCAGTCTCTGCGAAAGGAATGCTGCTTGGGGGAGAAGTTCCTTTTGAAGGAAGAGGGGACAGAGGAGCCCGACTTGCCCGGGCGGTACCGACGGGCTTCTTGAAACCGTCCTCTGGAGATACCGGGGCGAGCACTGGCCCGAGCCCTGACCTCTGGTAACCTCTTGCCCTTAGACGTGCCGAGATCGGTCACGATTTTGTCCAGCTCGACCCCAAAGAGCAGCTTGCCTTTAAAAGGCAACTTAGCCAGGCGGGACTTAGAGGCGTGGTCCGCAGACCAATGTTTTAGCCAAAGCCAGCGCCGCGCAGAGACTGTCTGAGCCATACCTTTAGCCGAGGCTCTCAAGACATCATACAGTAATAAGCCAAGCCCGATTCCAGGGCCGGCCAGTCAGCCCTCAAGGAAGGATCCAAGGGGGAAGCCCGCTGCACAATCGTCAGGCACGCCCTGGCCACATAGGAGCCGCAAACTGAGGCCTGCAAACTTAAGGCAGCCGTCTCGAAGGACGACCTTAAAGCCGCTTCCAATCTTCTGTCTTGGGCGTCCTTTAGGGCCGTGCCACCTTCCACCGGCAACGCCGTTTTCTTAGTCACCGCAGTGATTAAAGAATCCACGGTAGGCCAAATAAAGGCCTCAAGTTCACTTTCAGGCAAAGGATAGAGGCGGGACATAGCCCTAGCCACTTTGAGGCTCGCTTCCGGGACATCCCATTGAGCCGAAATTAAGGTGTGCATGGCATCATGCACGTGGAAGTTTCTAGGCGGGCGCTTCGTCCCCAGCATAATGGCAGAGCCAACAGGGGCTGAGGGAGAGACGTCCTCTGGCGAGGAAATCTTCAAAATGCTCATGGCCTGCAGTAACAGGTTGGGCAAATCCTCTGAGCGAAAGATCCGTGCTGCAGAGGGGTCATCCGCTCCATCCGAGCGGGAATCCGTCTCCTCCAAGGAATCCCCAAAGGACCGTTGGGAGAACTCAGATATGCTGCCCTCATCTACATCAGAGGAAACAGCGTCCTCTAAGGCCTGGGAATCCACCCAAGGGCGTTTACTTCCGGGGGCCTCAACCCCGTTATCGGACAAGGGAGAAGGGGCAGCGTTTTGCATAAGGAAGGCCTGATGCAGCAGCAAAATAAACTCGGGGGAGAAACCCCCCAGACTGTGTATTTCAGTAGCCTGGGCCACAGCCCTAGACGCACCCTCAACCGGCGCTCGCAAGAGCGGGGGAGCAACATGCTGCGCATCCAAGATGGTGTCCGGCGCGACACTCCGCGAAGGAGCCGCGCGGGAAGAACGGCGCTTAACTTTAGCCGCTTTTTTGCCGTCGCCCAAATCAAGGGCGGCCATGGCATGAAAGTCTCCCAGCTCAAGGGCGGCCCAAGAAGAAGCCGTCCGAGCAGAGTGGCCGGCCAAGATGGCGGAGGCGAGCAGCGGGGGATGGGCGTTTATGGCGGGGAAAACCGCCGCGCTGGAGGAAGACCCAGGACACTGACCGGCCTCCAAACTGACACCCAACAAGGGCGAATCAGACTTTAAAACCCCCGCATCCCCGCTAGAAGCGCACACGCGGTCCGGGGAGCGATTCTTCGCGCCCTCGCCCTCTGACGCCATAGGCCACGTGGAGATCAATCGGGGAACCCCCTGCACGCTATAAAAAGGTAAAAATTACCTGCTTCTCGCTCCGAGCTGTAACGACCTGGTGTCCCAGTGAGTAGCTGCAATAAACGTTTAAATAAACGTCGAAATAAACGCCCTTAAGGACGTCCAAATTTTTTTTTTTAACGGAGCCAGCGGGAGGGGGGAGAAAAGGAGGGACCTGGCGCCACCAGGTTTGCACTTGCTCAAGAAGAGCCCTCAACCCCAGGCACTCAACAAAACCTAAAAATTAGGCTTGGAGGCCTAGCCAGAGCTGCTGCTGTGTGTGACCACCACCTGCTGAGATAGAGAACATACTGAGGAGTTTCTGGCAGCACATGACCACATATAGGGAGGCAAAAGGATTGCTCTCTATCTCCACCTGCTGGTAGATGGACACAACCCACCAGTCTATGGATTGATCAGCATGATGATATGGAAACTACACTTCTCTTTTCTTCCTCAAAATGTATCACCTGTTCCTCTGATCCCATTCCCACCCACCTTCTTAATGCCATCTCTCCTACTCTTATTCCTTTTATCTGTCACATTCTCAACCTCTCACTTTCCACTGCGACTGTCCCTGCTGCCTTTAAACATGCTGTGGTCACACCTCTCCTTAAGAAGCCTTCACTTGACCCTACTTGTCCCTCTAATTACCGACCCATCTCCCTCCTTCCTTCCTTTTCTCTCCAAATTACTTGAGCGTGCTGTTCACCGCCGCTGCCTTGATTTTCTCTCCTCACATGCTATTCTTGACCCATTACAATCTGGTTTTCGCCCTCTCCACTCAACCGAAACTGCGCTTACTAAAGTCTCCAATGACCTATTACTGGCTAAATCCAGAGGTCAATATTCCATCCTCATTCTTCTTGATCTTTCCGCTGCTTTTGACACTGTCGATCACAGCATACTTCTCGATACCCTGTCCTCACTTGGATTCCAGGGCTCTGTCCTTTCCTGGTTCTCTTCCTACCTCTCCCTCCGCACCTTTAGTGTTCACTCTGGTGGATCCTCTTCTACTTCTATCCCTCTGCCTGTCGGCGTACCTCAGGGTTCTGTTCTTGGTCCCCTCCTCTTTTCTATCTACACTTCTTCCCTTGGTTCATTAATCTCATCCCATGGCTTTTCCTACCATCTCTATGCTGATGACTCCCAAATCTACCTTTCTACCCCTGATATCTCACCTTGCATCCAAACCAAAGTTTCAGCGTGCTTGTCTGACATTGCTGCCTGGATGTCTCAACGCCACCTGAAATTAAATATGACCAAAACTGAGCTTCTCATTTTCCCCCCCAAACCCACCTCCCCGCTCCCCCTGTTTTCTATTTCTGTTGATGGCTCTCTCATTCTCCCTGTCTCCTCAGCTCGAAACCTTGGGGTCATCTTTGACTCTTCTCTCTCCTTCTCTGCTCATATCCAGCAGACCGCCAAGACCTGTCGTTTCTTTCTTTACAACATCCGTAAAATCCGCCCCTTTCTTTCCGAGCACTCTACCAAAACCCTCATCCACACCCTTGTCACCTCTCATTTAGACTACTGCAATCTGCTTCTTGCTGGCCTCCCACTTAGTCACCTCTCCCCTCTCCAGTCAGTTCAAAACTCTGCTGCCCATCTCATCTTCCGCCAGGGTCGCTTTACTCATACTACCCCTCTCCTCAAGACCCTTCACTGGCTCCCTATCCGTTTTCGCATCCTGTTCAAACTTCTTCTACTAACCTATAAATGTATTCACTCTGCTGCTCCCCAGTATCTCTCCACACTCGTCCTTCCCTACACCCCTTCCCATGCACTCCGCTCCATGGATAAATCCTTCTCATCTGTTCCCTTCTCCACTACTGCCAACTCCAGACTTCGCGCCTTCTGTCTCGCTGCACCCGCCTGGAATAAACTTCCTGAGCCCCTACGTCTTGCCCCATCCTTGGCCACCTTTAAATCTAGACTGAAAGCCCACCTCTTTAACATTGCTTTTGACTCATAACCACTCCTCCTACCTCCACCTCCGCCTACCCTCCTCTCTTCCTTCCCGTTCACATTAATTGATTTGATTTGCTTACTTTATTTATTTTTTGTCTATTAGATTGTAAGCTCTTTGAGCAGGGACTGTCTTTCTTCTATGTTTGTGCAGCGCTGCGTATGCCTTGTAGCACTATAGAAATGCTAAATAGTAGTAGTAGTAGTCAGACGCATGCACATAAACAGATTCCAACTTGATCAGATCATTCGTTCACGCTGCGCGGCCGAGAAGAGCACTTCGGCTGACGGGGGTTGTGGTCCCCCGCCAGCACAGGTATGCGATGGGGGAGGGTTGGCGGCGGGAAGGGGAGCTCGAGAGGGTCGCGGTGGGGGGTCCAGGGGTCATGAACTCGGAGGGGAGATCTGGAAATTGGAGGGAGGCAGGGAGGTGGGGTCTGGAGCTCAAGGGGGGAGGGAGGGGGCCAGGAAGGGGGGCTGGATGGAAGGAAGGAGGGGGCCTGGAACTCGGTGGAGGAGAGGGGTTTGGAACTCGGGGGAGGGGACGAGAGGGGAGGAGGGAGAGAATGCACCACCTGTACAAAAACTAGAAAAAAAAAAAGCGGGGGGATGACTCTGGAACTCGGAGGGAGGGAAGGGGGTGACGATGACCCTGGAACACGGAGGAAGGGGTGACACTGGAACTGGGAGGGAAGGAGGGGGGGCCCCTGGCTCTCACTCTCACTCACACACTCTCTCTCTCTCTCACAGACACACTTGCACCCAGTCTCAGTCTCTGTCACACACACACACTTGCACATTCTCTCTCTCTCTCTCTCTCTCTCACACACAGTCACTGTCACACATACTCTCTCAAACATGCACACTCCGAGGAAAACCTTGCTAGCGCCCGTTTAATTTGTGTCAGAAACGGGCCTGTTTTACTAGTAACTGGTTTTCTGCTTAAACAAAAGAGAAATAATTTTTTGTCAGAATAACAACAATTAAGGGGCCTATTTACTAAGCTACATATTATGTTTAACACTTTTTTACCATGTGTTAATAGAACTGCATTAAACACCTAATGTAGAAATTCCAATTAGGGCACATGCAGTGGGTAGGGAATCAATACAGAGTGTACCTTTCAGAGGTTAATTTGTGTTAACTACTTTCACCCCCTGCTGGTCAGGTACAGTAATGTGTGTGAAGAGCCCCCTCCATTCTAGATCAATTACGCCTCTCCATTCTATGCCTAGGGAAAACACTCTTGGAACATTCCAGGGTTGGTAAGGAAGCTAGTAAATTTTTATTCCCAAGCAGTCTCCACTGTAAATCCTTTAAGGCAGTGTTTCCCAAGTCCGGTCCTAGAGTACCCCTTGCCAGTCAGGTTTTTAGGATATCCACAATGAATATGCATGAAGAGATTTGAATATAATGGAGGCAATGTATGCAAATCAAGTTCATACATATTCATTGTGAATATCCTGAAAACTTGAGTGGCAAGGGTACTCCATGACTGAACTTGGGATACACTGCTTTAAGGTATGCAATACCACTTTATAGTAAGTTCCTATAAAGTTTGAGATTGTCACCAAAGTGGACTGGCTTCTTCTCTAGCGCAGTCTCAATCCACAGAACTAAGGAGGCATTTCCTAGCTGCCGCTTTTGCTGCAGCTCCCTGCTTCAAGAGAAAAAAAATCCCCCAAATGAAAATCGCTCAGTCCCTGCCTCTTAGGGCTGACCAAGACACTTAGGTTGAAATCACCAGTTCAGTCTCTGAAACCTTGGCCAATCTGGACCTTGCTGCTGGGGTTTTTCCTCATAGTTCCAATTCAAATCCAAACTTTCAAGAAAACAAAATAGAAATCCTCCAAGTAGCTACCACTCCTCTCTCACCTCTTGTTCCCCCGAGGTAACAATAGGGATAAGAAGGTCATCACCTGTAATCCTTCAATTTCAGAACCTTCCCACAACCTTTCTAGGCTGGCAAAAAAAAAAAGTGTCCAAAACAAACCAGTTCCAATTCCAGTTCAATGTCCATACCTTCTGACACAGGTTCAAACAGTGGGGTCATAGGATCCATTGGCTCTGGGTCAGGTGGAGCTTCTTTTTCTGTGGGTGGTGGCTTCTCTGCTCCTTGCATCTCCCTGAAACTGGTTTCTGGGCTAGGCTCTAACCATGTGTCTCTGGAGTCCCTCCTCTTTCCTGGCTCCCTGCCTTTTCCATTACCCTCCCCATAGTACATGGCTTGCTTGCTTTTGAACACCTATGGTTACCCCTCCCCCGCCCCAGGAACTGGAGAAGTATTTACTTTCTCTGTGGGGCAAGCAATTTCTCGGCTCCTCCAGGTAGGGAAATTTACAGTTCTCTGACTTAAGGGGCTTTTCCCAATATGGGGAGAGAATTCTTTCTCTAGCAAATTTAGAATGATTCCTGCTGATTCTAGGGAGCTGCTCAGTTTCTTGTAAGTTCCAAGACTGTCTAGCTGTTAATCAGATATTTTTATGATGGGATTATATTTGAAACACTGCTGTGAACACAGATGACTAAAAATATGATTGCCAAAAGTGCATGTCCTGAAGAAGGACAGTGCACTGTTTTCCATCCTACCCCAGTCCAGTGAGAGAAGGAGTAATATTAATGACATCAGCCTACTAATCTTCCCTTGTTCCCACTTACTCTCCTGGGCTACTACAACCCCACAATTTTTAGCAGACAACATAGAGACACTTTGAAAGAGCTATGCTTCCAGTTCAGTCTAGGCCCTAGAAAGAAGAGGGAACCATCCTTAATGGATAGCAGTGGTGGACCATACTGCCTCAGTTTAGATCACTGTTTATGAAGGTCAAGCAGGGTTGGAAACTTAGGTGTGAGTTAAACCAGCCTTTCTCTCCCTCTCTCCAGGGTTAGCTAGCCTTTGGGTAGGACGACCAGAGTGGTTATTTGGAGTGCTGAATAGGTTGCAGCTGATTGGTATACTCTTCCCAGCTTCCTTCATGGTGATTCTTTAGTTTGCCATAATCCATATGGGCTTCAGCTGTTGACATTCTGCACTCTTTCCTTCCTGACAGAGCAAAAAAAAGCACAAAAGGACCTTCAGAAACAGGACAATGACTTTTTCTTTATTGAAGAGAGCCAACATGGGCCATGTTTCGGCTACTATTCACCTGCGTCAGGGGTCATGAGAGTTGGCAGACTCTCTGTAAAACAGTAACGGATCTGCCACTAACTGGGCTAATCGTTGCAGTGCAATTCTGCTGATAATCCCGAATTAGAGAATGACATGAGGACAAAGTTTGTCCCCGCCCTGTCCCCATCGCCGCCCTGTCCAATCAGGTTCTGTCACCGTCCCTACCCCGTCTCCATGGGCTCTGTCCTAATCCGCAGAAGCCTCGGACAATTATGATTTTATACTTAAATCTTTTTATTAAAGTATAAAAAGGAACAATATGATGTGCAACTATTGTATATAAATTACAAACAGAAAACAATAATAACAGCGAGCAGCTATAATAACCCTCCTCACCACCACCCTCTATCCTTCCAACCCCAACAATAGTTGATTTCTACTATCTCAAGGAATCCTAATCCACCCTGTTAAAATGTCCAGGGGTACAAAATACAACCCATTCTGTATGTCCTAGAGGGGGAGGAATATGCCCTATGAAGCACTGTTATGATTTTTTTAATCTGTGGATGAATAATAAGTCATCAACCATCTCAAGATTCAGTCTAGCTCACCTGTCTTCTTGCCATAGAAGATGCCTTCTTAGAAGATGTGCTGATAGCAGGATGTACAGGATCCCCCTTACAAATTTTGCTAGTTGTGGTTAGCATGTTTGCTTGTTTCTCCCCAAAATCAAAATATCATTGTCTGCATCACTCAAACATAAACAACAGTCCAGTTCATTAACAGGCTTCAAAGTAGAAAAAGACACAGGGACAAAGTTTGTCTCCGTCCCCGTGGACTCTATCCCCATTCCCACCCCGTCCCTATGGGATCTGTCCCCGTTCCCATCCCTGCGGTTATTGCGGGTCTCCGTCCCCGTGTCATTCTCTATCCCAAATATACGCTTTCAAAGCGGAAGGAATAAATGTGTGTCCTGCTCCTAAAGGTCCTTTTGTGCTTTTTTTCTTGCTCTGTCTGTTTTATGTACTTCAGACCCTCTCTTTCCCACTGGACTAGTTCCTTCCTGGCCAGGCACTTCACATTAGTTTTTTCTTTTTTTCTTTCTTAGTTATGGATTTGGATTTGAGATTTTTACTTACCTTTTCCAAATCTGAACTTAAGGCAAGTTACATCCCTGCCCAAATGGATTCACAATGTAAGTTGTGCCTGAGATAATAGAGGATGAAATGACTTGTCCAAGGTCATACAGAGTATCCATGGGAGAAGTGAGATCTGAACTCGTTTCTCTTGTTCACAACCTGATTCTCTAACTACTGAATATTCTCTGCTGTGTTTTTTTTCATGATGCTAATTCTTCAGTCTTATCCCTACTTAAAATCACTATAAACCCGAAGACTATGCTATCCATTCTTTACATTATTCACTGTATCAGCCTTATTATCTTCTACCCTGTTTGTCTGCACTTGAGCTTCAAAGTTTGTCGCGTTCAGCCATCTCCATTCTCCCTGAGAGCATCTCATCCTTTTTGTTTGTCATACTTTCCTTTTCTTCCTATTCCTTTTTCCTCTCTCTCTATTCTCCTACTCTTCATTTTCCTCTCAGCTGCGGATTCAAATCCAAATCTTAATCCTGACCGTCCAAGACAACTCTCACCATATCTCTGCACATTACGTTGTGAATTTATTTCAGTCTTATTTCTCTCCCTCTTCCCTTCTGGTGCTTCCTTTGGAATGTACACTACATTTCTAACAAGCTTGCCTACATTCAGGACCTCATTTGTTTATTTATTTGCAGCTTTTGTATCCCCCATTTTCCCCACATACTAGTAGGCTCAATGTGGCTTACAGGACACCGAATTGGGTCGGTGTAAAACAGGTACAATTAGAAATTGGGTAAGGGAAGGTAGAGGTAGATGGGAACAATAAGAAGACACTAAACACTATATCTTGCTTTAACTAAGAGTTGAATTTTCCCTGAGGACTCTGTTTCAGTTACTGATCTCTGTCATGGAACAACCTTTTCTCCCATACACCTCATCTGGTTGGCCATGGTGGAAATGCTGGGCTGCTACTCTCCCTTTCTTATAAGTTTCCACCTTTTCTTCCACCTCAGCTCCACTCCTTTTTTTAATCTTTGTTTTACTCAAGTTTCAAGTTTTATTAAAGATTTACTACCCCGCCTATCAGGCAAGTGTCTAGGCAGTTTATACTCTAAAAGGTACATTTTGACTACTAAACATATAAATACTACAACAGTACATGAAGAAAAGGGAAAGGAGGTTGAACTACAAAGTTCATAGGAAAGCGGGGGAGGGGAAGAAAGTGGGCAGGGAGTGCTGTTGGTCGAACAGTCAGGCAGGGTCAACCCTACGGTCTCTGTGTATAAAAGTTAAGAGAATGCATCCATGAACAGGAAAGAGGTCAGTTTTGAACTGTTGTAGGGAGGTTTGCTGGCAAAGTGGTTGTGGCAGTTTGTTCCCGTGTTCTGTTCCCTGTACAGAGAAGATAGCTTTTTGAGTGTGTTCATGTCTAATATCACAAAAGGATGGAATGGCTAGCAGGTTTTGGAACAATGAATGAAGACATCTCTGGTTAGTATATGGGATCAGTAATCGTGAGAGGTAAGGTGGTTAATTAGATTGGTGGGTCTTATATACCAGCAGTAAAATTTTTATAGATGATACGATGGGGAAATGGAAGCCAGTATGCAGTTTTTAGGAGAGGGGTAACATGATCATATTTCTTTTTTTTATGGCAGTATTTTGGATTACTCGTAAATGCCTAATATCTGTGGTTCTAAGACCTAAAAACAATGAATTGCAGTAGTCTAGTCTCGAGATCACGAAAGCATGGATAAGAATATTAATTGCTGAGATGTCTAAAAATGGGTGAATAGAGCGAATATGCCTAAGTTTGTAGAAACAGTTCTTGGTCACAGTGGAAATCTGGTGACGAAATGAAAGGGTTTCATCTAGATTAATGCCCAGAATTTTAGTATTTTGAACTTGAGTAGCAGTTGTTGAGTTGAGAAGAACAGGGGAGGGAAGAGTACTATTCATTGAGTTTGAGAATATATTTTGATTTCTTGGGCTTAAGAACGAGTTTATTTTCTTGTAGCCAGTCATTTATATGAACTAAACTACAATTCAAGGAATGTATCTTTTGAGTATCTGTAGTATCTATGTGATGCAAAAGCTGTATGTCGTCTGCGTACACATATGCTGTAAATTCTAATGATTGTGCAAGCGTCAAGAGCAGGGCCAGGAAAATATTAAATAACATGGGTGAGAGGATTGATCCTTGAGGGACCTCAGAACTGAAGGTGAATTTCTCAGACTTTTGGTTTTGATATTGAACTGTATATGAATGTTGTGAAAGATATGACTTAAACTAGTTAAGCTCTTGTTCTCGAATCTCTATTCTGTAAAGTCTGTCTAGTAAAAGATTGTGATCTATTAGGTCAAATGCGGCTGAAAGGTCAAGAGACAATAGGATAGTGGTATTATTTTGGTCCAGTTGCTGGCGAATATGTGTAGTGATATCTAGAAGAGCGGTTTTGGTACTGTGGTATGACCTGAATCCTGTCTGGTTTGGGTAGAGTGTGTGTATTTTGGATAGGAAATCTTGAAGTTGTGTATGGATGATAGTTTCAATGATTTTTGCGATAAAAGGAATATTAGCGATGGGATGATAGTTCTTTTTGTCTGTAACAGGTTTATGAGGATTCTTTCATTAAGGTCTTAAGATTGCTTGTTACCAGTTCTCAGGGTCTGTTTCTGACAAAAAAAAGAGGATGTGATCATGTTAAGATGAAGGGGACCTAGTTTATGAGCAGACTGTTTTGAGAAAAATAGTAGGGATAGGATCATGCAGGGTTGTAGAAGATTTCATCTCCTGTAGGATATGATGTAAGTTGGATATAGACAAGCTATGAAATCAGGTAGGAAAGAACATGATTATAGGGCTGATTGGTGTTGCAGATGATGCTGTGGGAAAGCTGATATGATAAGTATTGATTTTATCCATAAAATAATCTGCTAGTTCTTGGCTAGAATGAAGTACCAATGGATCAACAGGGGGAAGACAAGGTGTAGTCAGAGTTTTTAGGGTCTGATAAGAGTATAGCTGTGTTGGGAGCTTTAGATATCCTAGAATAATAATATTTCCTTTTTGCAGTGAGGAGAGCTATTTTATAGGAGCTAGCAGTGTCCTTGTAAATAGTAAGGATAATTCCAGTACGATTGCGTCTCCAACTGATTCAAGAAGGCCCAGCTGCCTTCCCACTCTCTGGTGGTCGAATCTTCCCTCAAATGAGGAGTTCCAGGGCTCATGCTTCGCTCAGCCAGAACGTACTTAACCCTTCACTTCCCAAGTTGTAAGGGCCTGAAGTATAAATCAACATACGCGTCAAGTTTCTTACATATTTATTTATTTTTATTTATCATATTTATACCCCACATTTTCCCACATGTTTGCAGGCTCAATGTGGCTTACAATAGACAGAAAAGGCTATCGCAAGTCCAGTAGTTATACAAATACAATAGATTGTGGTGGTCAGAGTAGATAGAAAGAACAGGGTATAAGGGACAAAGGGTAAAGGTATATGCACACAGCTCTGGAATACACTACCAAACGCCTGAAAACCATGAATAATCATCTAAAATTCCGAAAAAAAAAAACCTAAAGACTCACCTTTTCAAAAAGGCATACCCCACAGAACTGACATAAATACCGAATAATGAAATATGACACATGATCCCACCCTAGCATTCTGCTTGGGATTAACCACCCCAACCTATTTACCGATACTTCTTTACTGTATTTGTCACTGTAACGGTACCCCTACACTGTATTTGTTCACACCGGAGTCTGTAACCACCTCTCCAGAACTATGTAAGCCACTTTGAGCCTACTAATAAGTGGGAAAAGTGGGTGGGATACAAATGTAACAAATAAATAGATAAATACTCAGACACTAGACTCGTTTTGGAGGAAAACTTTTCAGGCCTCAATGCTTATTGCCCGCATCCAGTCCTACAAGCTCTATACGAGCCTTTACTTGCAGTCTTTAGAGCTTTACCAGTTAGCCAGTAAGCAGCTGGAGGGTAGAAAATATCTGGCCAGGTGCACATATGTCTCTTTTGATATAGTGTCCAGACTCTCCGCCTTGGGTGTGGGGATGCGCAGACTAGAACCAGTGGTTCAGGAGAAATTTGCGGATGTGCCTTGCTGAGGTGACAACCTATTCAGATTTAAGGTAGAAGAGGTTGCAGACCTCATCAAGAAACATACAGATACCATCCAAACTCTGTCTCAGCAATTTCCATCTACAGCCTCCTCTTCTAGGAGGATTTTGAGTGGGCCTATTATTCTCAGAGGAATTGGTTTCCACCTCGCTCTGCCCAGAACCCTCAGGCCCAGTGTTCATGGCCTTGCCAGTCTCGCCCTCAGAAGCCCCAGCCAGCTCCCCAGTCGGACCAGGGGACGAGCTTTTGACTTCCTCCAGGAGAGCATTGCCACCTCAAAGTACCCGTCCCAGATGACTTACCAGTAGTGGAGGGGGGGGGGGGGGGGGGGGGGGAAGGCTGAATTTTTACCAACACAGGTGGCTTCTTGTAACCGACTGGTGGGTTCTTCAAATAGTCCATTTTGGTTATGCTCTGCATTGGCATCAAAGACCACCAAATTGCCCACCAAGAGCTTCGTATATCAGCTCTCAGAACAAGCAGGTACTTATAGAGGAAATCTCCGCCCTTCTATAGGCCAATAGGCAATTCTATTAAATCACTGTTGCATGTTCATTGTAGCTAGGTGGGATGGAAAAGAAATTGCTGTGTGAACTTACAGGCCAGTGGCAAATAAGCCAATCTTAGTGAAATCGTTGGACAGGGTGGTGGGCTTCTGTGTATCTGAATATTTAGAAACTTATTGGATGAGTGCTTTGCATTTCATCATAACCTTCTGAAAATGAGGTATCCTGATCATGGGCTGGGGGGGGGGGGGGACTGTTGTAGCCTGCATTTCTTCTATTTTGGGTGAGTTATGTGGTTGAAGCTTAGGGTGAGTTTTTGACCAGGAGGAATGCATTTATTATTAGATTCTTGATATACCACCTTTCTGTAGTACAGCCAAAGAAGTTTACAAATTACATACAGGTTCTCTCTTTGTCTCTAAAGAGCTCGCAATCTAAGTTTTGTACCTGGGGCAATGGAGGGTTGAGTGACTTGGCCAGGATCACAAGGAACCACAATGGAAACAGAACCCTATTCCCCCAGTTCTCAGCCCACTGGCCTAACCATTAGGCTACTTCCTCAGGACTCTTTCCTCTCTGCCACTTAAAACTACTGATTGAAATTACAGAATCAGAAAATGCAAAAGTACTAAAGTAATTACTGTTCCAAGCAAAGCAAAGCAAAGCAAAAGCAGTGGTGTGCCTCCCTGTGTACATAAAAACAGTTTTCAATGCTATCTGAGAGAATAAAAAAGTGAATAAGATCTTTCAGCATGTTTTGTGACTATATGTAGTTGGAACTGATCTATGAAGAGAAGGGGGAATGGGGGCCATAAAATCACAGCATGTGACATCTCAGTAGCTGTAGACTTCACACAGAGAATGAAGTAGACAATCACAAAGTGAGCAAAAAGAAGAAAAATTCAGATTCTGAACACGTACAAAGTGAAAAAAAATTGTTCACACCATGCATTATAGTGACAGAAGTCGTCACTTCTGGTCATGTGACCTATCTACATGAGGTTTATGGAAGAAGCAATGTTGATGATGTTACTCCCTGTCAAGTGTGATGTCATCAAAAGAGGCAAGATATATACAGGGGGGTGTGGCTAGATTTAGGAGTGTGGGGACTAAGGTAGGACCTCAATACTGACTGGAACAACCAAAAGTGGCATGCCACCTGTGAAAAATATGCAAATCCCTAACTTTATTCAAATTGCACCAGCTCCCATTTTTTTTAAACACATTATAATTTTGCATCTTACTTTTAAGGTCCTGAACAGAATGGGTCCTTGGTCTGCATTTGTGATAAGAAGTCATTAGATTACATTATTAAGCATTCCTACGTCATCGAACCAGGAAAAAATTGTGCATCTCTGAAAATATATAATGCTATTCTTAAAGTGGTTAAAGGAAGCTTATTTTACTCACATTCATTTACTTAGTCAAGGGTTATGACTTGCTGCCAGCCAGTATTCATTAAAATTAGGCATTTTTTAGTTTATTTTGTGTGAAGAGACACCAGGGCCACCGAGAGACCGGGGCCCCCCCCCCCCCCGAGGTCGTCGTCGTCACCGCCCCCCTCTGTCCACCACCGGGTCGGGCCCCCTGAATTCAAATCATAGCGCCTCACCTCGACCTCGCTCCGTGTAAAAGAAGCACAGCAGCGGCAGTCTGCAGATCGCCTCCCTTCGGGCCTTCCCTCCCTCTCGTTAGCTGTGGTCCATGTGAATGAAGGCTATTTGCTTGAAGGGTCTTACATTATTTGTTCAGACCGGAATCGGCTAATGCCGCTAACGGTAATATGTAAGCCACATTGAGCCTGCAAAAAGGTGGGAAAATGTGGGATACAAATGCAACAAATAAATAATAAATTTTTATATTCTGGTTTGGATACTGCGGGTTTAGCAGAGGGATGCAGACTGCAAGCTCTAGCAGCCCTCACACAACCAAACTTGGAATTTTCAGTTTTGGCAGAAAGCTTTCAGACTGTTTCGGTGGCACTTTTGGTTTCAGCTGAAGCTGAAATAAGCAGTTTCGGTCAGCTTTTAACTTACCACCTCCAAATTAGGAAGCGGTAAGGGCTCCTTATTATGTGATAGCTATTTCTTCATGTTGGCTGGTTACTGCATCCACATCCATTCTCCACCTCGACATACCCTCCCTCCAACTAAAAAATATCGCATGCACTCATTGCATGCAGATGGCAAAACTGATGTGAACTTTTTAGCACATTCTAAGTTAGGCCACTTTTGTTGTGTTAGGTGCACATTGGAGCCAAATGCAGCTTAGTAAAAAGAGCCCCTAAATAACTAGATAAAATAAATAAAATTACTACACAAAGATATTTAGAAAATCACTTTATTTTTATAACAAAGTTAAGTTTTACTTATTGTAATATAAAATATATGGAACATTATGCAAATCACCCCCTCCTCTTTTTCTGGTCAACCCACTGAATGTAATTTTTTTTCCAGACTGGTCCCCACATTGAAATGAGTGACACCCCTAAGGAAAGAATACATCAAAAATAATGTTAAATTTAGTTTAATAAAATTACATTGTTGTAAGCTTTCCAGTTCTAACATAAATTGCCAAGCATGCAGGATTAACCATACTTTGATCCACAACTTTAATTCCTTGTTATGAAATAGACTTTTGGCTAAAGTTTCATCCTTCAAAATGCATATTGCCCACCCAATGTTGGAATAGAGAATATTTCTGAAGTTCTGTTAACTATGGGGGCAATATTCAATGCGAAGGGGACCGCATGGAGACATACAGATCTTTAAATCGTCACGTGGTTCAGTGAAGCTAGGTGTTCAAGTCTGAACACTTGCTTTTATGTTTAACTCTGTTTATTGGTAACACAACTTATACATTGTTCCAACATGAACATGAATAAAATCTGGTATTTAACATCATCTCCAACTGCGTCACCAAGCATTTTATTTTCTCCCCCCCCCCCCCCAATGTTAATTCCTATCCCTTCCTTCCCCCCCTCCCACCCCCCTGCAGAAGAACAGGCAAGTATTCAAACATTTAAAAGTCTACTTCTAACTCCAGATGACAACGTTCTCCAGAAGGGGTTCCAGCAGTCCTGGAACTCTACCCCCCTTTCGGATTGCCAGTCCTGTATGTCTAGCCTTTCAAGTCTCATCAGTTCAATCAGCTTGACCCGCCATTGCTGAATATTTAGGCACTGTCCAGTAGTCCATCCTGCCAGGAGTAATTGCATTACTGTTAAAGTTACTTTATTTGCAAAAGATTTGTAGCCTTTTGGTGCTGGCAGTCCCAGGCGGGGCCTGCCAAACAACAGCAACACATCATAGTACCACTTAGATCTCCACCAAGAGGAGACCTGGAACAGCACCTCCCTCCACAACTCTTCCACCTTCCTACATTCCCAGAACATGTGCCCAATTAATACTCCTGCTGTACCACACCTCGGGCACTCTCCCCAAGGGGAGGTCCCCATGTGGAATGCTCTGCGGGGTGAAATGTACATTCGGAGCGCAAATTTATACCATGTCTCCCAGTGCTCAATGAATCTGGACCTTTTGCGAATGCCCAGGATAAAAGACTTGAGGTGTTCCTCCTGAATAGGGGTTCCGAGATCCTTGGTCCAGGCCTCCGCTAATTTTTTATAATCCAGTTCTGAGGCGGAGTCCTTGATGTGTCTGTGGTAGAAGGTCAGTGGCACTCGTTGTTGTGCTTCAAAGGAGAATGCCGTCGACAGTTCCTCCCTAACATCTTCCGCCAGGTCTGCCCAAGGCAGCCCCCGTATATAATGTGCCAGTTGATAATAGTGCCAATAATCTTTGCTGGGGATACTGTACTCCCTTTGTAATTCCGCAAAGGGTTTAATTTTCCCTTCGTCAGTCACCGCTTGTAACAGATATTTGAGTCCTTGTCTCTCCCAGCGTTTAAATGTTGGGTATAGATTTCCCGCGGGAAACCGCGGATTGCCACATATGGGTAGAAATGGTGTTACTCTCGACGAAAAATGGTGTAGCTTACACACCCAGCGCCACGCGGCCCGCGCCGCCGGCATTATACCTGACTGATGTAGTTCCGTAGGGGTCTCCCTCCCTGTCAGATGCAGGAGGCATCCCAAGTCCGCAACCGGGGACATCCGTCTTTCCAGAGGGGTGTTTGAAAAATCTGAAGTTCGTCTATGCCAGTCGTTGACATGGCGCATTCCGCAGGCGACAGTCACATGCCGTAAGCTCATGAGGCCCACCCCTCCATATTCCACTGGGGTGCACATCATCCTCAACGGGAGTCTTGGTTTTCCTCCCCTCCACAGAAATTTATTTAAGAGTCTGTTCTGTTGCCGTTCATCCGTTTTGGTAAGATAAAGGGGCACTGTTTGAAAGACGTATATCCATTTTGGAATAATAAACATATTGTATAGTGCCACTCGTCCAAATAGGGATATCGGGAGGTTCTCCCACCCCTCCAGCTTTGATTTAGTATCTGACAGCAAAGCAGTTAAATTAAGTTCATGAAGTTTCTTCAAGTTTGCTGGGATCTGAATCCCCAAATATTTGAGGGAGTCTTCTGTCCATCCGAGAGGGAAGGGACCACGCCAGTCGCCCTTCACCGAGGGCATCAGTGGGAGCGCCCAAGATTTATCATAGTTCAGTTTAAATCCAGAATAGCGTCCATAGGTCTCCAGGCAGGTCATCATGCCCCGGAGAGAGCGTGCCGGTTCCTCTAACACTAGGAGTAGGTCATCAGCATAAGCCAGAAGTTTGACTTGCTCCTGTCCCAGCGCCACCCCCCTTACCTCCTCCGCTAACAAAACAGTTCGGAGCAGGGGTTCCAAGGCTATAGTAAAGAGGAGTGGCGACAGGGGACAACCCTGTCTCGTCCCTCTCATTATCGGGAATCGCGGGCCCTGCCTTCCATTCACCAATATCCCTGCCCAGGGTTCTCTGTAGAGTGCCCGCATTACCTCCATACACCACCCATCGAAACCCATGTGTTCTAGCGTCTGGAAAAGATACGGCCAAGCGACCCTGTCGAAGGCCTTCTCTGCATCTAGGCTCACCACCAGGGCGGGATTCCCCCCCGCCCGGCAGCGAGCCATCGCCAACAGCAGGCGCCTAACATTAAATAAAGATTGTCTCCCTCTGACAAAGCCCACCTGTTCTGGGGTCACCATCCTAGCAAGGGGTGCTGCCATCCTCTCTGCCAGTATCTTAGCCAGCAGTTTTACTTCTACGTTTATGAGAGAGATAGGTCGGTAAGATGTCACTTGCTCTCTGGGCTTTTCTGGTTTCGGGATCAGGGTGATTAATGCTGTGTTTTCGTGTAAGGGAAATGAACCTGACTCAACTATCTCCTCAAAATAGGCTAGCAAGTCTCCCATTACTTCTATCGGTATGTTTTTATAGTATTCCGCGGAGTATCCATCAGGTCCCGGGGCCGAGCATGTCTTTAAAGTCTTTATCGCTGCCTGAAGTTCATTAAGTTGCAAAGGTGCATTTAGGGATTCTAGTTCTATTTCCGTCAGTTTGGGGACCTTCGCCTGTTCTAGGTAATGTTGTATCTCCATGGGTGTCCCCGGCCCCCCCTCCTCTGCTCCATATAAGGAGGCAAAATATTTCGTGAACTGGTCAATTATTGCTTTATGATCGTTTATTGTCTGTCCATTAGGGCCTTTAATCGCTTCTATAATTCTAGAGCCTCCCCATCCCTTAATTAGCCTGGCCATCAGTTTCCCTGATCTGTTTCCAAAGCGCTTAAGTCTGTATTTCTGATAATTCATGGAGTGGGTTGTTTTCTCATGGATAAGAGTGTTTAGAGCGACTTGTGTCGCCCTGAGGGCCTCCATTGTGTGTGTATTAGGGTTTTGGATATATGTCCTTTTAGCTACCTGGGTTTGTTTCTCTAACTGTAGGATGCTATTCGCCATTTGCTTTTTCCTTCTGCACACATAAGCAATTATATCTCCTCGCAGCACCGCTTTCGAGGTTGTCCAATATAACTTGGGTTGGTCCCTATGTTGTATATTATATTCTTTAAATTCGGCCCATTTTGTATGTATATATTGATTGAAGTGGGGGTCCTTAGCCAAGTAAATTGGGTAACGCCAGCCTGGGCCACCCCCTCCCCCCTCCACAGCAAATTCAATATCCGCCCACACTGGGGCATGGTCCGAAATCTCTTCAGGGCCTATGTGGACCGCCTGTATCCGGGAGAACAGGGAACGATCTGTTAGTATGTAATCTAATCGAGCCTGGGTATTATGGGCCCTGGAACGGTGGGTGTAGTCCCTTTCCCCCGTATGGAAGGTCCTCCATGTGTCCACCAATCCCAGAGTGTCGGCGAAAGTCTGCCACATCTGTGTTCTATACCCCCGATAGTATGGGGACGCGGTCGCCGAGCAGTCTAAGGTGGGGTCAGAAATCAGGTTAAAGTCGCCCACTACCATCAGCTCTCCCTCCCGGATTGCCAAACATCTAGCTATCAAACTTTGGAAAAACTTTTTATCCGGTACGTTAGGACCATATATTACTAGTAAGTGAAATTTTATTCCCTGCGCCCACCCTTGGAGCAGTATATAATTCCCTTGTTCTCCTCTTTCAATTATTGTAAATTTACAGGTCACTCCCCTCCTCACTAGGACAGCCACTCCCCCCTTCCGTCCCTGGGCCGAAACTGCATAAACCTCTTCAACCCACTGCTTTCTCAATTTTTTATGCTCTTGGTCTGATAGCCTCGTTTCTTGTAAACAAGCAATGTCTATTTTATGTCTCTTTAGTGCAGTCAAGATTTTTGTTCGTTTTATGGGGGAAGTTATTCCCCCTACGTTCCATGTAGCTAGCCTAATTGGCATGTTTGTGTCTTGTGATGCTGGATTGCATGAGTCTTAATCCTATGTATTATATCCAATTCTTTATCTATTCTTCCTCCCCCTATCCCTCTGGAACATCTGTCCTCTGTTATTAATCGTTGTCTCTCCTGCCCTGATGATTGGTTTTCATAGATCATTAGTTGTCCGTTCTTCTTGTCCCTCCCTCCCTCCCCTCCCCCCTTCACCCTCTGCCAAAACCCTATGTGCCCTTCCAGCGCTAGCTGAAAGTGGGGGATCTCTTGTGACGCTAAGGAGCCCCGACCCCCGCCTGCCCCCCCGTTCCCTGTGCTTCCCTCACCTTACAATCTGCTTATGCTTCATGACCAGACTCCCGCGCCTGTCCAGCAACTCTCATTCTCCCGTCAATAATCCACATCCATTCAGAAATGCTCGTGCAGGCTGTGCTGTGTCAAAATATTGCCATTTATCTTGGTAAAAGATTCGCAATCGAGCTGGATATGTTAGCATAAATTTAATTTTTTTCTTGATCAGTATTGTGCAGAGGGGGTGAAATTGTCTCCTTTTTTCTTGTATAATCCGGGAAAAATCTTGAAAAATTAGTACTCGTTTAGTGTTATAGGTCAGTGAGTCTCTCTTCAATTTGAAACCCTGCAGGATTTCTTGTTTATGCTTATAGTTCAGTATTTTTGCTATTACCACTCGGGGTCGATTAACATCTTCGTTTTTCCGGCCTACTCTATGGGCTCTTTCTACCACCAATGGCCCTCTTGAATCAGTCAAAGCCAGTTCTTTGCCCAGCCATTGTTCCAGCCACTCCGCCATGTTAGCCTCCGGTATGCTTTCAGGCAGGCCAACTAACCTTATATTATTTCTCCGCGAGCGGTTCTCGAGATCATCGAACTTGTCTGTCAGATCTATCAGTTGCTGTTTCAAGCTGACAATCTCAGGCCCATGCGTTCTAACATCGTCCTCCAGCGCCATTACTCTGGTCTCCACATCTCCCATTCGCGTTTGCAAGCCATCAAAGCCCGCCGCGTAACTGTCTAGTTTTTCGGACAGGGAGTCCCACTGCGGGGCTAGTGCCTTCATGATCGCTGCTGTAATCTGTGCCAATTGAGCTTCGGAGAATTCCGTTCTCAATTCGTTCTCGTTGTCCGCCATTTTGTTTTCGCTCGCGAGTTTGTTTTTTTCTTTTTTCACCGCTTTATGCGCCATCTGAGCTGGTGAGCGGCGTAAATATCTGTCCATACAGTCCTCCGTTATGTGTGTTCGCGGGAGGGAGGCAACTCAGCTGATTTCTTTTATTTTGGGGGCGTTTAGGAGCCGGGGTCCCAGAGCTGCAGCGCTAAGCGTCCGTCCAGCTCACAGCATCGCGAGATCTCGAACACTTGCTTTTATAAAGTTATCCCAGCTCTTTCTACATTCAGAGGAACACCTAAGTTATACGGAGAGTTGCTAAATTTTACTATTTTCTGTTTAACTTCTAACTTTACCCCCAAATGTTACTATTCCTGCCCCACTTTATACAGATAAATTTTAGCCATACATTGATTTGGGGCACAAGTAACATAAGCATCTCTGTTATCCTTTAATTTCTCCTTATGATAACTTTGCTATTTACTAGGTTGGGGTTTTTTTGTTGTTGTAATTTTTTTTTTTTTTTTTGGGGGGGGGGGGGGGGTTGTAATTAATTTACTGGAAACCGTCAAATATGTGCTGTGATGGATAGTATATCAAGCACAAATAAACTTGGAAACTTATATAGTCAAAATATCTATTGTCCATGCCAGCATTTTAAAAATAGAAGTCCTTAGGTGGACAACACCCAATGCTGACAATGGCTTTTGAATACTTACTCCTCTATATTGGAGCAAAGCCTTCCTATACAAGCATAATATAGCTTGGCTTGCAGAGCTTCACAAGTGCCTTTCCTGTCTAGTGTTACTACAGAAACACTTCAAGTGGTCTGAAAAATCAACAGCATCTTCTAGTTGGCTTTATGGTGATCTTAACCCCCAAATTATCATTTTCTCTTCATACACACACACCAGTGAAGTAATTGTAAATTTAGAATCCACAGGGATTACTCTATGTATCCAAGGGCTACTTAAGTTAATTATGAACTATCAAAAATATGAAAGCTAATGGTTTGTATTGAATTGTTTCTTGGAAACGCTTTCAACATTTCACCTAACATCATAATCTGCCTTTTTAACAGAGTACAAACACTCATGTTCCCTGTCTTGAGATAAGGTGTAGGTCACGCAGCTGCTAAGTTTGGCAGAACTAGCCACTCCTCTCCTACAAAGAAAACTAGAATGGTAGTGGAAAGTCAATTAACTTGACAAAACGCCCTTTAATGCAAGTGAAAGACGTACATAAAATATTTTGACTAAAGCACAGTTACAGCCTGTAGTTTGTGATTTCTAAATAACATGTATGGGAAACTGTGCTACACTGTTGCACCAGCTAAGATAAATCAACAAACCTCCACAGTATAATTGACTTTTAAATACTTCAATTAATCACTCGTATAATAAATTCTTAACAGTAGCATTTTTTTAAACATTTTTTGCAGACCTGTCAGAATTCACTCTCTCTGGTTTCATGTACATCTCCCACCAAAAAGGGAGAAAATAGCTAGTATTGCTTCATAATCAGTCCAATTTTGTACAATTTTTGTACAGTTTTTCAAAATAATCAATTTTAATGAAAACTTATCTAAAGTCCTATGGAGAACCTGTTGCCAACACAGCTACATTTCGATTTCTGCCTCAGGGCAAACAGTCTCCTTTAAACTCCAACACAGTCGGACTTCCGGTGACGTCATGAGCTAGGGAGCAGCGTGCTGTCGAAGCTCTGAGACCCCCGACTCCACTAAAACCTAAATCTTGAACAAAAAACCCTACGGAGCGACTTCACTGTATGGAAAAATACTACAAAGTGCTTCCGAAAGACATGGCACAAAAATCCGCAAAAAAAGATAAGCTTAAAACAAGCAGCGGGGATACCAAGATGGCGGAGGAACCCGCGATTGTGGAGCCTGCGTTTACTGAAAATCAACTCCTGCAGCTTACCCAGGCAATCACGAAAGCATGGGAGCCGAAATGGGAAGCGCTGAATACTAAAATAGAAGCTTACCAAACCACATTAGACGGGATGGGAATCCAGGTCGGAGATTTGGAGGCCAGAATCTCAGCCGTTGAAGACGATACACGTGGATTTAGCCCAGATATTGTAGCCCTACGACGTCAGCTCGCAGATCAGAGAAACTTGTTGGATGACTTTGAAAATCGAGCACGTCGAAATAATATACGGATTGTCGGGCTAGACGAGGCACTTCCAGAAAGAAACCTTGATACGTGGTTGGAAACCTGGCTCTCAAAAGAGTTAGCGGTTACAGATACGATGGGACCGCTTATTGTGGAAAGAGCACACTGCGTGGGCCGCCGAACAGAAGATCGCCAAAATAGCCGCCCACGCGTGGTCGTCGCGAAAATACTGAACTATCGCCACAAACTAGAAATCCTTCAGGGTTTCAAGCATAAAAGAGATACGTTGAAATATAACAAAAAGAATGTGTTGATTTTTCAAGACTTTTCTACTCTAGTTCAGGAAAAAAGGAGGCAATATCATGCGATTTGCTCAACCTTAGTACTTTAAGAAAATCCGCTTTGTATTGCAATATCCAGCTCAACTAAAAGTGCTTATACGGGACCAATGGAAAATATTTCCTACAGTATCAGAGGCGAAAAAATATCTCGTCGAAAATAACATCATTGATGCTGTTTGAACATAAGTTATTTCTTTTGTGCAACAGCGCTCTGTGGGAGTTACACTGTAAGGAACTTTCAGATAGGTATATGTATGCATATTTGGTTAAATTGTGGAGTTTGGGGTCTCTACTGTTCACTGAAGTCCTAATCTCAACACCTGACTAGTTTAGGTGGATGAGGAAGGGTATATGTGGGGCTGATGGGATAAAGGGATGGGAGGGGGGAAGGGGACATGGATCAGGGGGAAATATTTGGCAGATGGTCAGTAGGAAATGTTTATTTAGAAATCTATCAACAGAATATGTATGTGCACAGATTATGAGACATCTGATAAACTCCAATGTGTGCTCAATGAACAAGGGGACGCCCTTATATAGAGGTGATGGTGGGAATAATAATATTATTTTCATGGTATGCCAATTAGAATAATATCTTGGAATGTGGGGGGTATAACGTCCCCTATAAAGCGAAATAAAATCTTAACGGCCTTAAAGAGGTATAAGGCTGATATAGTCTGCCTTCAGGAAACGAGACTTAATGATGTGGAACACGCAAAGTTACAGAGAACATGGGTAGGAGAATGCTATGCAGTGGCAGCCAAAGGGCGCCGAGGTGGAGTGGCGGTGTTAACTTGAAAAGGATTAGCATGTAAAATAACGGTAGTGGAGAAAGGAGAACACGGGCGTACCCTCCTCTTAAAGGTATGGATACAGGGCACTGAATTTTTATTAGTGGGGGTATATGGCCCAAATGAATATGACCCAGGGTTTTTCAGATCACTAGAAAACAGTTGTATTCAACATAAAATAACTAAATTGTTAGTATTGGGTGATTTTAATTTAGTATCTAATCCAAGAGAAGATACCTCAAACCCCATTTCATCACATTATTTAGGTCAGAGGGCGAAAGGATTGAAAATGTTCATGAAAGCTCTAAATGTAGTAGATACCTGGAGAGTGATGCATCCTGGGGAAAAAGATTACACACATAGATCCAGAGCACATGGCACTTTAGCGAGGTTAGATTATATATTCCTAGAAAGATCTATGTTCTCCCAGGTAAAAGCAGCCCATATAGGACCGGAAGAAATATCAGACCACGCATCAGTGTGGTTAGATCTCGAGGTTGCGGGCGGGGGTGTTGGAGGAGCAGGATGGAGATACCCGGCATATTTACATAACGACCCCCAATTTCAGAAATACTTGGCAAATAAGTGGGAGGATTACGCCATTAATAATAAGGAACATGCACAAACAGACCCAATATTATTTTGGTCTGCCTCGAAAGCAGTCCTGAGAGGTGACCTCATAGCACATTGTAATATCAGGAAAAAACGACGGGTGGCAAACATTCTACACCTAGAAAAACAATTAGCGAAGGCTAAGAGAATTTATGCACATAAGCACACATTAACTGCTTTAGAGAATATGAAAACAATCCAAATAACTCTAAACACTTTATTACATGAACAAGAGACCAGATCCTCAATTTATTACAAATATAGATTGCAACGTTTTGGTAATAAAACAGGGAGGTTATTAACTAGAGTTATCAAAAATTGGGGTGCACCTCGAGTGGTGACTGCGTTAAAGGAGGATACGGGTAAAATTATAGTCACACAAAATGAAATTGGGCAGGCTTTTACTAAGCATTTCGCCTCACTTTACTCGGCCAGTGCCCCACCAGAACCAAGCTTGGTACACGAATACTTAGATAAGGCGGGGCTCACAAAGTTGACGAATGAGGAATTGACTGTGCTGAATGCACCATTAACCCTGAGAGAACTGCAACAGGCGATCAGGAAACTTAAATTACGTAAAGCACCAGGACCCGATGGATATTCCGGGGAATACTATAAAAGCTTGCCCCTAGAAGCACAGCTGGCACTGCTAGAATATTTTGAGGAGGTGATAGAGAGGAGGGGTCTCCCTCGTTATGCCAACTCAGCTTTAATTACATTAATACCAAAGCCGGGAAGACCGCATAATAGAGCAGAAGATTTCCGACCAATATCTCTATTGAACGTAGACACAAAACTATTGGCAGGAATATTGGCGGAAAGACTTGCACAATATTTGCCCAAACTAATTGGAATGGAGCAAGTGGGCTTTGTTCGAAATAGACAAGCCACACACAATGTACGCCGCCTATTGTTGGCGATTGCATCCAGCCAAGAGGGGGAGATCCCATCAGTAATAATGAGCCTAGATGCAGATAAAGCATTTGACAGGGTAGGGTGGGAATACCTATTTCATACTATGGAAGCTATGGGAATTACAGGCTGGTTTCTGTGGGCGACGCAGGCTCTTTACCACAAACCGGGAGCACAAGTGTTGGTCAATGGATTGCGAGGGAAAGAGTTTGAGATTATGAGGGGTACTAGGCAAGGTTGCCCTCTTTCGCCTTCCCTCTTTGTGATATCATTAGAACCACTTATCCGTACACTCCTGAAACAAAGAAACATCACAGGAATATCTGTAGCAGGACAG
The DNA here is from genome assembly GCF_901765095.1 of Microcaecilia unicolor. Taxonomy (NCBI): domain Eukaryota; kingdom Metazoa; phylum Chordata; class Amphibia; order Gymnophiona; family Siphonopidae; genus Microcaecilia; species Microcaecilia unicolor. The sequence continues at coordinate 84,574,178 of NC_044040.1, forward strand.
CAGGTGAAGGTATTGGCTTTCACTGATGACTTGCTGTTGACTGTCACTGACCCACCTAGATCAATGCAAGTTCTATTGGCTGAAATAAATAGATATGGACAACTATCAGGTCTTAAGCTAAATATGTCTAAATCGTCAGCGTTAGAGGTAGTTAAAGGAGACAACCAAGATTGGAAGAATAAATTCCCACTTACTTGGGAGAAGAGATTTATTAAGTATTTGGGAATTTGCATTCCAGATCAGCTGTCACAGCTATATGAACTTAATATACAAAAATTACTTACAGACACAAAGTTAAGTTTACAAACTTGGAGTACACTTCCGGTATCATTACTGGGGAGAATAGCATTATTTAACATGATCATAGCCCCCAGATGGATTTATTGTTTTCAAACTATGCCACTGTATTTGAGGAGAAAAGATGAACAAATCTTGAATCAACAGCTACAGACATTTCTTTGGAAAGGAAGAAAGGCCCGTTTATCTGTTAATTCTTTAAGTATACCAGTGGAATATGGAGGGTTGGGACTCTTAAACCTTCGCTATCTTAATGTTGCTAGCGGAATGAGGCACATAAATGACTGGTATAGGAATACCAGTGATTACACAAATACAGCCCTAGAATTGAGCCTTACCCCGAAACTACATTTTAGCAATTATCTACACGCTACAGGCGCACCCATGCCATATACTCTAAAACATACTGGGATTATGCCAACGGCTAGAGCAATATGGAGATGGGTGTGCCGATTACACCATTTTGATATAAAAGTGACACCATATCTACAAATTTGTGATAACTTTGCTTTTGTACCAGGTCAAATGTACTCTGTTTTTCAAAAATGGAAACAAAAAGGAATAGTATATTTATTGCAAGTGGTGACTAGAGAAGGTCATATACGAACGTTTTCAGACTTGCAAAGCGAATATACGCTGTCGGACAGAGATAAATTTCACTATGGACAGTTGAGCCACTATATTTCTACATTGCCATGGACATCAATGACAGAAGATGTTCAAGAAGAACTCTCCTCGGCTTTCACCTTGGAGTCACAGCGGAGGGTACCGATGTCGTATCATCACAGGCATATACGGGATACAACTCCAGAACTGGAATACCGCAGATTGGCACACTTGTGGACTGGGGATTTACAAATGACAGTCTTGGAGCAACAACTGAAATCCCATGTTCAACAAATAAGACGAATCACAGATTTTGCGACTCACTGGGAATTACAATATAAAATAGCCCTACGCCTGTACATCCCACCAAAAAGAGCATTTTACATGGGGTTATCACCCTGGGGAGACTGTGTAAAATGTGGTGCCCCAGGAGCCACTCTAGGCCATATGTTTTGGACTTGCGTAGGTATACAGCAATTTTGGAAACAAATTATAGCCTGGGTCACCAAGATATGGAGACAGACATGGCATTATGAACCACTGTTGCTATTTGGACAACCAAACTTGGGGGTGTCCTCAAAAAAAAAGAGGATATGCTGCATTTATACAGAGAGTAATAATTGTTGGTAAACAAGCGATTCTTGCAGAGTGGCTATCCTATCAATACCCTACCTGGCAGCAGTGGCACGCTCGTATGGTGTCCCTATTACGTATGGAGCGCATGTCCATAAGCGACTTGGAGTCAAGGACTGGAGAGAAATTCCAACAACGTTGGAGTCCATTTTGGGATTCAATGACATCTGCAGCACGCAGTCACATACTAAATTACTGACAAAGCGGCTATGACTTACAATGAATGGGGGGGAGGGAAGGGAGGTGGGGGAGGGGGGAGTTAGAATGGAGGGGGGAGAAAGGAGATAAAAATTCCTAAAAGGACAAAAGAAAACCAATCTTAAATGTACAATGTAAGTTGTTAATACGGATGTTTGTTACTAACAGTTTAAGAGACAAGGCGATAACATTCACCTATAATATATATAATCATATGATGAAAGTCTTGTCAAATATTTGGTTTTAAGTACAAATGGAAGAACTATGTACATGTACTGCAGATTATGATTGTTTCCAATAAAACAGATTTAAACATAAAAAAACTCCAACACAGTCTCTCCATGTCATGATCTATATCGGCATGTATCCTTGAAATGAGGACGGGACGGCCCAGCTTTTGGCAGAGGTTTCACCCTAACCTCCGGCACAGGCTGAGTCTTAGAATCGCCGGGGTCTTTAACCAATTTCTCCAAATCCTCACCAAAAAGCAAGTGCCCTTTAAAAGGCAACTTTACCAGACACTACTTCAAAGCAATGCCCGCCACCCAGTGGCACAATCACAAGAAACGGCGAGCCATGACCATCAAAGACATCTGTTTTGTGGATGCCCAAATCAAGTCATATAAAGAATCCGCCAAATATGCTAATCCTGTCTCCACGTCCAGCAATTCCAACGGAATCCCGGAATCAGCAGCCTGGAATGAATCCACTATTTGTTGCGCCCAACTAAGACAGACTCGCGCTGCATAAGAACTGTAGATAGCCGCCTGCAAGGAAAGCACCGAAACTTCAAAAAAAATCTTGAGAGGAGAAGCCTCCAGCTTTCTAGCTTGGACATCCTTAAGACACCACCCTCCACCAGCAAGTTGGTCATTTTAGTGACAGCCGCCACCATGGCATCAACTCTAGGTAGATGGCGCTTGTCCAGATGCGCCTACACAAGCGGGTACAACCAAGGCATAGCTTTGGTTACGGACAGTGGTGCATCTGGCATAGTCCACTGCGCCAAAATCATTTCGTGCATGGCCTCATGCACTGGAAAGGCACGAGGAAGGCGACGGGTGCTAGCCATTTTTTGATTGGTTGTAGCTGGATTAGAAACCTCTGGCTTAGAAATATTAAAGACCTAGAGGGCCTTAGTAATAAAAGAAGTCAACTACTCTTTGTGAAATACCTGAACTGCGGGTCATCTGCCTCCTCATGCAGAATCTTGTCCTCCCCTAAGTCTCCCCTTCCCAAAATGGAAATAGAAGGACCTGAAAGAGCCCCTTCTGAAAGAGAGTCTTCACGACATCTCTTAGGAGCAGGAACACCTACCTGAAGGCAAGTGAAATCCATTACTTTAACAGATAGGCACGATGCAACAGGAATACAAACTTGGGGGAGAAAGGTTCCGACCCCTCTCCCCCCACCTGTCCCGCTGGATGTTCCAGATACACAGGAAGCATGACAGGCGGAGCATCAGAACCAATACAAATCAGCGTGAGCCCATCTGTGTCGAGAAAGGCAGATTCGTGCTGCAAAATGGCCACGTCACACTGCCCTGACCAGCAGAAAAGGAGCGCAATCAGCTGCTTGGGAAAAATCCACAGCTTCTGATGGCTCAACCCCTTCAGCCACCAGAGATGCGGCACAACCCCCCGAAAGTTGCCCTGATGCTGATCTCCACCTACCACAGTGAGAGCAGCATTTAACAAGCTCCGCTGCCATCACAGAAGCTGCAGTCACACTTATGAGCCGATAAGCGCTGATGGGGGTCCTGTCTGAAGTACATGGAGCTGCTGGAAAGGTGCCCAACTCTCTACTGCTAAGTTCCACAAAGGGATACCTCCACTGCCACCAGGTCACAGTGAGAAACAAATCCCAATTGTCTGCCATCAACCGGTGTGGGTTTTTTATTTTTATGTGAGAAAGGAGAAAGGAGGCAGGCGAAGAGAGTGGTACTGGGTGAGGAAGTAACCTGGGGTGACCAGGTATATCCCCAAAGGCGACTCTCTTCAGCCACAGATCCCTAAAGTTACACTGAAGCCCAAGGCCAGGAGCTAGCAGCAGAGAAAGCCAAGAGCTAGTAGAGAAACAGTCTACTCGCCTGCTGGAGATAGAGAATACTGACTGGCCAGGAGCTCTCTGTCAAATGAGGCACTTCAGTTCGGTGTTGTCTTAACTTCACATGCTGGTAGATGGTCACAACCCACTAGTCTCTGGATTCATCTGCTGCTGGCACTAAGGAATTGATTATTTTACTAATAACTCAGCCCACTTGGTCTCTCTGGGAGTGCTTTGGGATGGCTTTAAAGAACATCTTAGGGGCTCATATGATTAAATTGGCAAGCAGATTAAAGCTCAAAAAAACTGGAACAAAATGAAGCATTATGGAAGACTATACAAGCTTGTGAATGAGATTTATTAGTTGCTCCTACTGAGACCAAACAGGCATTTCTGGTGACACTAAGGGAAAAGTTGAGTAGCCTTTGGGCAGATCAAGTTAATTATGATATGCAACTGACTAATAGTGTCTTCTTTGCCGAACGAAATAGAGTCAGTAAATTACTTGCACAACAACCGAAAGGACATAAGGTCCAATCTCATATTACATCTATTAAGTTAGAGGATGGCACAATTACAGAGACTCCTGCACTTATGAGATCCTTCTTTTTGCAGTTCTACTAGGCTTTATATGCTTCAGGAGGTACACTCTATAAACACTGAAACTGAGGCACTGCTGACTGATCCTGGGTTGGCACATGTAACGACCTTTCAGCAGGCATTTTTGGATGAGGACATTACAGTGGAAGAGGTAAAGGCAGCTATATCTTCTCTAAAGCCGGGCAAGTCTCCGGGACTTGATGGCCTCTCCTCTAAATTTTCTGGCTTATTGGCTCCTGTCTTGACCACTACCTATAACTTTGTGCTGAATGGGGACTCCTTACCATCATCTATACCACAACTATATTGCCCAAGCCTGGGAAGGATCCCACCCAGTGTCGCTCCTATATCCTTGTTGAATTTAAACGTTAAATTATTAGTGAAGTGTTGGCTACAAGATTAAATAGGGTAATTGTTTCCATTGTGGGGGGGGGGGGGGGGGAGACCGATCCAGGTTCATGTTAGGGTCAATGGGGGATATTTTGACTCCTTTCCACTGGCGAGAGGAACCAGACAGGGTTGTCCTCTATCGTCTCTTTTGTTCACCTTAGTGGTGGAGCCCCTAGCAGCCTATATCAGACAAAGTCCATTGAATCATGAAGTTAAAGTTGGGAGTGAAGAGTTTAAAATGTTTTCCTTACTATTAGTCAGCCTCATCAGTCACTTCAGGCTCTAACGTCTTTACTTACAGATATGGCAGCATGTCAGGGTTTAAAATGAACGCCTCTAATTCTGAACTACTAAACCCCGAGGTGGTCCAAGATTTGAAAATTAAAATTTCCCTTTGGATGGACTTCAGACTATATCTAGTATTTGGAGGTCAAGATCCCAGCAGTTCTGAGAAAGTTATATTATTTAAATTATGGGAAGCTGATACCTGAATTAATGAATAGCTTTGATAGCTGACAGAAAGTGATGGGTAGGATCGCTATATAAGATAGTAATTCTGCCGAAATTACTGTATCTCTGCCAAACTCTACCCATCAATATTCTTGCTGCTAAGCTTTTTTTCCTAGATAGGAAGATGTTTTCTTTTATTTGGAGGAAATGTCCCTCCCCCACCAAGGTTGCCAGGATCATTCTGACCTGGCATAGAGTTGGAGGTCTTGGGGTGCCTGACTTTAAGAAGTACTTCTATGCAACACAATTTCAATGTAATAATTAACAAATGGGAATCATTAGGTATCTATAAAGTGGGGTACCATTTTTCAAGGGGGTTTCTGAGCTCCTTTCAGGACTTAAGGGAAAATTAGGTTCTTACCTTGGTAATTTTCTTTCCTTTAGTCATAGCAGATGAAGCCATTACGTATGGGTTATGTCCATCAACCAGCAGGGGAGATAGAGAGCACTCAAACTTTCACAGTGCCCTCTTGGCCAGCTAGCTCCACTGCCTCTTCAGTATTTGAAGCTTCCAAAGCAGTATGGCAAACCGCAATGGGAATCACAAGAGCTTTCCTCACAGCGAACGATGGCCCATCACAAGGGCATGAACTCATAAAGGAGGGAATGCACATCCTCCCGGAGGGAATAAACTCATCCTCCTTATTGTATAAGTGAAGGGAACACACGCGCCTCCTGGAGGGAATCACACATCCTCCCAACACACTGGAGGGAATGAACTCATCCTCCTATTTATAGAACTGGAAGGGAACACACGCGCCTCCTGGAGGGAATGAACACATCCTCCTAAATTTAAACTGAACATGAATCCTGAAGATTGTTTTCCAACTTTCTCCCAATGAAGGAACTTCAGGAAATTAGAACAGAACCTGAAAAACAGATTCACAGCACTCAGACAATCATACAGGGAGGGCTCATGGCTTCATCTGCTATGACTAAAGGAAAGAAAATTACTACTACTACTACTACTACTACTATTTAGCATTTCTATAGCGCCAAGGTAAGAACCTAATTTTCCCTTCCTTGTCATCAAGCAGATGAAGCCATTACGTATGGGATGTAACAAAGCAATCCCTAGATAGGGTGGGAACAAGCCACACCACGCGCTAGCACTTGTGCACCAAAACGCGCATCCCTCCTGGCAACCACATCCAGACTGTAATGTCGGGCAAAGGAGAGCTTAGAAGCCCATGTTGCTGCACTGCATATCTCTTGAAGAGAGAGTGCTCCAGTTTCAGCCCAAGAGGAAGAAATCGCTCTAGTAGAATGTGCCTTAAAGGCTACAGGCGGGGAACCCTGCCGGCCAGCAGATAAGCTGAAAAGATAGTTTCTTTGAGCCAGAGGGCAATAGTGGCTTTAGACGCGGAAGACCCTTTGCGAGAACCGGATAGCAAAACAAACAGATGATCAGAAGTCCTGAAAGAGTTAGTAACTCACAGATACTGCAGCAGAGTCCTGCGCACATCCAAAAGGTGCAGCTGCCCAAAAGATTCTGGAAACTCTTCCTCTGAAAAAGAGGGCAAGAAAATAGGCTGGTTTAGGTGAAAGGCTGAAACCACCTTAGGCATAAAGGAAGGCACGGTCCGAACCGTGACTCCGGACTCTGAAAATTGCAGAAATGGGTCTCTACAGGACAGCGCCTGGAGCTCTGACACCCGTCTCGCCGAGGTAATGGCCACCAGAAAAACGGCCTTCAGTGTCAAATCTTTCTCCGATGCTCGCTGAAGCGGCTCAAAAGGAGATGCCTGCAGGGTTTTCAAAACTAGCCCCAGGTTCCAAGCTGGACAGGGTGCTCGCACTGGAGGTCGGAGCCGAAGCACCCCTCTAAGAAACCGTGCCACATCTGGGTGAGCAGCCAAAGACACGCCTTCCACCTTACCACGAAGGGAGGCCAATGCTGCCACCTGCACCCGCAGGGAATTATACGCCAAGCCTTTTTGTACACCTTCCTGCAAAAAGTCCAGAATCGGCGAGACAGGAGCCCGCATTGGAGCAATGGCTCTGGAAGCACACCAAGACTCAAACAGACACCAAATCCTGGCATAAGCCACGGAAGTGGACCGTTTGCGGGCTTGCAGGAGAGTGGAAATAACTTTATTGGAATAACCTTTATCCCTCAATTGCGCCCTCTCAATAGCCATGCCGTAAGACCAAAGCGGCCGGCGTCCTCCATGGCTACCGGTCCCTGAGTCAACAGGTTCGGTACCAGAGGTAACAGCAGAGGAGCCTCCAGGAGCATCTGTCGGAGGTCTGCATATCAAGGTCTCCTTGGCCAATCCGGGGCGATGAGGACCACTTCTCCTGGGTGCAGCCGAATCCGCAAGAGCAGGCACCCTATCAAGGGCCATGGGGGAAACACATAAAGTAGACCCAGAGGCCAGGGTTGAGCCAAAGCATCCAACCCCACCGAGCGAGGATCTCTCCGTCTGCTGAAGAAGCACGGGACTTTGGTATTGGCACTTGTCGCCATTAGATCCATCACGGGCTTGCCCCATTTGGCACAGATCTGCAGGAATACTTCGTCTGCCAGTTTCCATTCTGCTGGATCGATCTGATGCCTGCTCAGATAATCGCCCTGCACATTGCTCTGACCTGCAATATGAGCTGCCGACAGACACTGAAGATGCAGCTCGGCCCAGTGGCAAATCAGTTCGGCCTGCGCGGCTAGTGCTCTGCATCTTGTTCCGCCTTGTCGATTTATATAGGCCACCGTTGTCGTGTTGTCCGACATCACTCTGACAGCCAATCCTTCCAGGGTCACTTGAAAGGCCAGAAGCGCCTGAAACACCGCTTTCAACTCTAGGCGGTTGATGGACCACTTCGACTCCTCGGGTGTCCATAGACCCTGGGCATGCTTCCCCTTGCAGTGTGCGCCCCAGCCCTTCAGGCTGGCATCTGTTACCACTAGGCACCAAATGGGGAGCGTCAGCGGCATTCCTCGCCGCAGCATGCTGTCCGAGAGCCACCACTCCATGCTGAGTCGGGCCGCAGGGAGCCAAGTAAGTCTGCATTGGTAATCCTGAGAAATAGGAGACCATCTCCGGAGGAGGGAATACTGTAGAGGTCTCAGGTGCGCTCTCGCCCAGGGTACCACTTCCATCGTGGCTGTCATCGATCCCAGCAGCTGGACAATGTCCCAAGCTCGCGGGCGGGGCATCCTCAGGAGCAGACGGACCTGAATCTGAAGCTTGCACTGCCTTAGCTCGGGTAGGAACACATAGCCCGAGACTGTGTCAAACCTGGCCCCCAAAAACTCTAGAGATTGTGAAGGGGACAGGTGACTTTTGGCCATATTGACGACCCAGCCTAGAGATTGCAGTACTGAGACCACTCTGGCTGTAGCTTGTAAGCTCTCTGTTGCCGAGTCTGCTCTGATGAGCCAGTCGTCTAGGTACGGGTGAACCCTGATACCTTCTCGCCTGAGAAAAGCAGCTACTACCACCATTACCTTCGAAAAGGTTCGGGGAGCTGTGGCGAGGCCAAAAGGCAAGGCCCTGAACTGGAAATGTTTTCCCAACACCGCAAACCTCAGAAACTTCTGGTGCGGGGGCCAAATCGGTATGTGCAAGTAAGCTTCTTTCAGGTCTAGAGACGTGAGAAACTCTCCTGGCTGAACCGCCGCAATGACGGAGCGCAGGGATTCCATGTGGAAATGCCGCACTCTCAGGGACTTGTTCACTTCTTTTAAGTCCAGAATAGGGCGAAAGGACCCACCTTTTCGCGGCACCACAAAGTAGATGGAGTATCGGCCGCAGCCTTGCTCGGCGGGAAGCACCGGGGTCACTGCCCCTAACTGAATCAGACCTTGAAAAGTCTCCTCCACCGCCGCCCGTTAGACAGCAGAACCGCATCGGGACTCCACAAACACGTCTCTTACTGGGGCGTTGAATTCTATTCTGTATCCATCTCTGATCAGGTCCAGAACCCACTGATCTGAGGAAATCTTGGCCCACTCCTCGACAAAGAGGGAAAGCCGTCCTCCGATGACAGGCATCGAGGAGAGGGCCGGCGCACCATCATTGAGAGGGTCGCCCCTGAACTCCTGGTCTTGAGCCACCAGCTGCGGAACGCTTGTCCGAGCGAAAGGAGTTCCTCTGCTGACCACGGGCACGTGAAGTGAACCCAGCAGAACGCCCCGGGCGGTACCTTCTAGCTTCACGGAAGCGAGGCCTGTACGAGGAGTGGACTGCTGGCCCTTAGAGGAAGGCCTCTGCCTATCTTCGGGCAAGCGCTGGGGTTTTGGATCACCCAGGCCTTTCACAATTTTCTCCAACTCCTCACCAAATAGGAGAAGTCCTTGAAAAGGCAACTTCACCAACCTTTGCTTAGAGGCCATGTCCACTGCCCAGTGTCGTAGCCACAGACGACGGAGAGCCGCCACTGCTACTGCCATTTGTTTAGCCGAAGCTCTGACAAGGTCATAAAGGGCATCAGCCAGAAAGGACAAGGCCACCTCCATCCGCGGAGCCACATCCAAGAAGGGCTCCGCTCCATCTCCGGGCTGAGCCACTGCCTGTTGCAGCCAAGCTAGGCAGGCTCTAACAGCATAACAGCTGCATGCAGACGCCCGAACAGTGAGACCTGCAATTTCAAAGGACCGTTTCAATGCTGTTTCCAGCCTACGGTCTTGAACATCCTTCAGGGTAACACCTCCTTCAACAGGGAGGGTAGTTCTCTTTGTCACCGCAGTGACTAGGGCATCCACTGTAGGCATTTGAAAACGAGCCATATGTCCCTCACGCAGAGGGTATAACTGCCCCATAGCCCTGGAAACTCTCAAAGGTCCCTCGGGATCAGCCCACTGAGCCGAAACAAGCTCTAGGATGAAGTCATGCAAAGGGAAGGCCCGAGCAGCTTTCTTGGTACTAGCCATCCTGGGATTACCCGAGGAGGCCATGCCACTGTCAGGATCTTCAATCGAGAGGGCCTGCAGGGTATCTGAAATAAGCGCTGGCAGCTCATCACGGTGGAAAATCCTCACCGCGGAGGGATCATCCAGATCCTGTGGTAAATCCGCACCTGACTCTGGTTCCTCAGACCAAGAACGTCTGTCAGAGTTCTCCGAATTCTCACACCCCGACCACGGGGGGGGGGGGGGGAAAAGGTGCACCACAATCTGAAGGGGAATTAACCCTTCTGCGCTTATCTTTAGGCCAAGCATCCGAGAAAAAAAAAACCTCACTGGGAAGTCCCAGGCCAGAATCCATCGGGGGGGACAATCAGAGGAGCCTCAGGCGACCCTTGAGGAAGGGCTCTTTTCATCATGTATGCTTTATGCAGCAAAAGCACAAAATCCGGGGAGAAAATCTCACCCTGGGCACCCAAATCCTGTCCGGTGCTAGCCACTCCTGAAATAACCTCATCTCGAGGTGCCCCACCCGGCTCAGGTCTCTCCGTGTTCACGGAGGCCGCGCCATGCGGTGTAAGCAAAATGGCGCCCGCTGCCAGCTCAGAGCGGGAAGAAACATCGCTCGCCATGCTCGGGCCGGCTCCTACGCCAGTACAGCACGATTTACAGAGCCCTGCTGCTGATTTGCGCTTGCCACAAGTGGAACAGCGCTTTACATTGTCCGCAGCCATCGCCGAAAAAACGGTGGTAAAATCCAAAATGGCGGTTTCGCGCCAAAATCGCCCCGATCGCGGGCCCACCCCGGAGGAGTTGGAAAACACTCTTACCTCAAAGGATCTAGTGTACAACTACGATCCTGCTGAAAATCAGGTCAAAAACCTCTGTTCCAGCGTCTCTGCGTTTAAAAACGCGACACGACTTTTTTTTTTTTTTAAGCTGTGAGGAAAGCAGAGGTATTGAAGACTCCGGAGGCTCAGATGAGTGGGAAAGGCAGGGAAAGGGCGAACCTATATGCCTGCATCCACTGTTGGTGGGTAAGGACAGGGAAAGCAAGGCAATATGTCCACATCCACAGAGGTATGGGTAAGGCAGGGAAAGGGCTAACCTATGTGCCTTTAAAGTGAAGCTGCTATAGCCTCCAACACCCCGGTTAACAACTGGCAAGCCAGGAACCACCTCCCGGCAGATTTTTCTGGAGCTCGAACAAGCTGCAGCCACCCTGCTAGGGGAGATAGAGAATACTGAAGAGGCAGTGGAGCTAGCTGGCCAAGAGGGCACTGTGAAAGTTTGAGTGCTCTCTATCTCCCCTGCTGGTTGATGGACATAACCCATACGTAATGGCTTCATCTGCTTGATGACAAGGAAGTGCACAATATAATATACCTAATACTAATTTTTACATGTATCTTCAGATATATCATTGCCCCTGTATTGGGCAGTATCCTCACTCCAACTGAAGAAATGTTGCAGGTGGGAACCACTCAAAGGAAACTTCTCTCTAAACTATATGACCCCCCCCCCCCCCCCCCCCCTTAGTGTAGAATCTCTCTCCTCTCACTTTCCAAACGAAATGGGTCTAAGACTCAAGAAAAATGTCAGGAAGTATTTTTTTCACGGAGAGAGTGGTGGATACTTGGAATGCCCTCCCATGGGAGGTGGTGGAGATGAAAACAGTAACAGAATTCAAAAATGAGTGGGATAAACAAAAAGGAATCCTGTTCGGAAGGAAGGATCCTCAGAAGCTTAGCAGAGATTGGGTGGTAGAGCCAGTGGTGGGAGGCAGGGCTAGTACTGGGCAGACTTCTACGGTCTGTGCCCTGAAAATGGCAGATACAAATCTCTGCCGTCTGAGAAGTTCTGAGAGAAGAGGACATTTCTCTGGTAAGTGAACGCTACTTTGCTTTGTGCTTTGAGAACTTAAAGATTGGGGTTTAAAGGAGGAACTGTAGGTTAGTGTTAGGCAAAATAAAAATATAAAAAGCAAATTTTAACAACTAATCGCCATAGTCTTTTCCACTTAGTTTTAAAAGCTTTGTACCACAGCATTAACAGATAGAATCTAACAAGCACTGCAGGATCTAGACCTGGTAGAAGGAGAATAACCAGTGGGAAACTGTCATACCGGGGTACAAAGTATATCGTAGTGATAGGGTGGACCGGACTGATGGAGGGGTAGCATTGTATATTAACGAGAGCCTTGACTCAGATAGATTACAAATTCAGCAGGACACAAATCAAACCTTTGAATCATTGTGGGTTAAAATTCCATGTATAAAAGGGAAAAGGACTGCGATAGGAGTGTACTACCGTCCGCCTCACCAGGATGAGCAGGTAGATGCAGAAATGATAAAAAAAATCAGAGATGCAAACAAAATGGGCAATGTGATAATAATGGGTGACTTCAATTATATAAATATAGACTGGGTAAATGTAACATCGGGACACGCTAGAGAGGTACAATTCCTTGATGTAATCAAGGACAGCTTTATGGAGCAGCTGGTGCAGGAGCCGACAAGAGAAGGAAAAATTCTAGACTTGGTCCTTAGTGGAGCACATGATCTGGTGAGGGACGTTATGGTACTGGGGCCGCTTGATAACAGTGATCATAATATGATCAGTTTTGATATCAACCTTAAAGTAACTATACACAGGAAGTCAAATACGTTAGCGTTTAACTTTAAAAAAAAGGAGACTATGATAAAATGAGAAGAATGGTTAAAAAAAAAAAACTTAGGGGGGCAACTGAGAGGGTAAAAACTGTACAACAGGCATGGACGCTGTTCAAAAATACCATCCTGGAGGCCCAGGCCAAACATATTCCGCGAATTAGAAAAGAAAGACAGAAGTCCAAAAGACAGCCGGGCATGGTTGAAAAGTGAGGTGAAGGAAGCTATCAGGGCTAAAAGAAACGCCTTCAGAAAATGGAAGAAGGAACCATCTGAAAATAACAAGAAGCAGCATAAGGCGTGTCAAAGCAAATGCAAGGCGCAGAGGTCCCCCCCCCCCACCTGTTACACTTGTGGTGGTAAGTGTTGAGCCCTCCAAACCTCCCCCCAAAACCCACTATACCCACATGTAGGTGCCCCCCTTCACCCCTAAGGGCTATGGTAGTGGTTTACAGTTGTGGGGAGTGGGTTTTGGGGGGCTCAGCACCCAAGGTAAGGGAGTTATGTACCTGGGAGCAATTTTTGAAGTCCACTGCAGTGCCCCCTAGGGTGCCCGGTTGGTGTCCTGGCATGTCAGGGGGACCAGTGCACTAGAAGTGCTGGCCCCTCCCAAGACCAAATGCCTTGGATTTGGCCGGGTTTGAGATGGCCGGCCTCGGTTTCCATTATCGGCGAAAACCGATGCCAGCTATCTGAAACCCGGCCATCTCTGACATTTGGCCGGCCCCAACCGTATTATCGAAATGAAAGATGGCCTGCCATCTTTTTTGATAATACGGTTCGGAACTGCTGTTTGCAGCGCCGTTCGATTATGCCCCTCCACGTTACTTGGGGGTGTCACTGACAGACCAGGTATACACCACACTAAGGTTTCTATTTCAGCAAACTTAATAGAACGAGGTTTTGAATTTCTGTGCCACTGATTTCGTATTTTTATGCTGCAATTGTCTTAAAGGTATTCTCATTAGAACTGTGTTTTGAACCTGTGACAAATGTCTTAATCCAATCAATTTGGTTACATAGCATCTGGTGACTCAGACTGCATACCTCTGGAGAAGGGGCAATTGTATACAGCTGTGCGGTAAAAGAAAAAACAGAACTTAAGTTTATCTTGACAGCTGTCTGATCTAAGCTGGGCATTTTCAGACTTGGTTTGATTGTAAACTGTTACCTGTGTCCTAATATCTTCCTGATAAACTGCTGACTTTACCTCCTATTCTATTTTTAAAAAATAGGCCAGTCTTTTCACTTGCAGAGGTACTGACCTCTTTCTGATCTGTCTTCATCCTATTGCCTATAACTTAAAATTGTTGTTGCATTGTGATTTCATATTTTTATGCTGGTATTCTCTTAAATGTGCTTTTATTGAACTGTGTTTTGAACTTCTGTGCCAGTGATTTCATATTTTTATGCTGGAATTGTCTTAAAGGTGATCTCATTAGACCTGTGTTTTGAACCTGTGCCAAGTAACTTAATCCAATCAATTTAATTACACAGAATCTGGTGACTCTGGCGAATCTGGTGTCTGTCTTAAAGGTGTGTTTATTAGAATTGTGTTTTGAAGCTTCAGTGCCAGAGACTTAATTCAATTTGGTTACTTAGCATCTGGTGACTCAGACTGCATACCTCTGGAGGAGGGGCAACTGTATACTGTTATGTGGTTAAAAAAAAAAACAGAACTTAAGTTTACCTTGACAGCTGTATTTTCAGACTTGGTTTGATTGTAAACTGTTACCCGTGTCCTAATATCTTCCTGATAAACTGCTGACTTTACCTCCTATTCTATGAAAAAAAAAACAGACCTGTCTTTTCACTTGCAGAGGGTCTGACTCTATAGTCCCACTTACCCCTAGGTGAACTCCCTTTATATAGGGCAATCAAGGGACAAGTATCTTCATTACACCATAATTGGTCAATCCTACTCCATGTTATCTCCTATCATAGTTCACTTTTTCACTCAAGTGAATCACAATAACATGACCTTCATTCAGTGCAATACATGTTCTGCTTTACTCCTAAGGCAAACTATCTGGAACCTATCTGTCCTATCTGTCTCCAAATATCAGCTTTGAAAGATGAGATCAACAAACTCAAGAAGGAAATAGCTACAATTAAAGAAGCATCGAGGATTACTCAATTCCCAGCCAATTTACCACCACCACTACTACCACAAAGAATGAAACAGCAGAGGAATAGATGGGTCACAGCAGGCTCTGGTAGACACAGAAGCAATCATCCTCCCAACCTTTGCCACTGTCAAATTCTTTTGCTGCGTTGCATCATTATGATGCTGAAAAACAAAGTACTGTGGTGGAACCAGAGTCAATGAAAGTAGCACAACCCAAGAAACATCCCCCAAACAATGACAGATTGGTGAAATGCAGAAAATTCTTACTGCTCAGAGATTCCATTATCACGGGCATTAATTTAGGAACACAGTTCAAGGGTTCCAACCTAGTGAAATGCCTTCCAGGATCTTCAGCAACCAGATGTACTGACCAAATACTGAAAGTAATCCAAGAAGAGAGCAAGGCTTCAAATAATGATGCTGTAAATTCACCTGGGGACAAATGACCTGGCCAACAATTATAGCAAATTTACAGCACAGAGAGCGTTCCAGAAGCTTGGGGACGGACTGAAATCTTTGTTTCAGACTGTGGCTTCCTGCATGGGGGAAGAGAGAGGAAAGACTATGCAAAACAGTGGAATTCAATAAGTGACTTAAGCCTTGGTGTAAAGAAGAAGGTTTTAGAAACATAGGAGCACGGAGTAATACGTGGAAAATTAACAGGCTGTACCGTAATGATGGACTACATCTTTCTGTGATGGGAAAAAAGATCCTTGGGGAGAAATTCAGACAGTACATTTCTAGACATTTAAACTAGAGGGTGGGGGTGACAAAAGGAAACAAGGGAACTCAGAATGTCACCCCCAGAATAAACATGATGGCAGCGGGAAAGGTCAACTAAATATAGAAAATCACCTAAACTCACTAAGCACATGGAAAGCAATGAGCACAAATGCTTATAGTCTAAGTAAAATGGTTCAAGACTTGCAAGCCCTGGTGTTTGAGGAAAACTTGGATACTGTTGCTATTACAGAGACGTGGTTCAATGATTCCAATGAATGGGATGTGACCATACCGGGCTATGTTTTTAGGAAGGATAGAGAGGGCCAAAGAAGTGGAGGAGCGGCGCAGTATGTGAGAGACAATATCAGAGCGGCTGAAATGCGTGGAACCTGGGAAAAGGAAGAAGCTTTATGGATCGACCTGGAAAGAGAAGATGGAACCTGTTTCCACACGGGGTTATCTACAGACCTCCGGCAGAAACGGAGAAGCTAGACAAGGATCTGATAGAAGATATTCAAAAGGTTGGTATGAACAGGGAGGTGCTACTGTTGGGAGATTTCAACTTGTCTGATGTGGATTGGAATATCCTGTCTGTAGAATCGGAAAGCAGGGAGATTGTGGATGCCTGTCAAAATGCCTTGCTCAGACAAATGGTGACGGAACCCATGAGGGAAGGGTCAATGCAAGATCTAGCGCTCACGAATGGATGAAATGTTTCCAGTGCCAGAGTGGGTGTCCACCTAAGTAATAGTGATCATTACACCATATGGTTTGATATAAGGGGAAAGGTGGAGTGCGGACGCACAAAACTCAAAGTACTGGATTTCAGATGTACTGATTATGATAAGGTGGGGGAATACCTGAAGAAGAAGCTGTTGGCGTGGGAAGGCGTAGGAGAAGTGGAAAATCAGTGGTCAAAGCTAAAGGCTGCTATAAATATGGCAACTGATCTTTATGCAAGAAAAGTAAACAAAAGAGAAACAGGAAGCCTATATGGTTCTCCAAACAAGTAGTTGAAAAAAT
This sequence comes from Microcaecilia unicolor, assembly GCF_901765095.1. Lineage (NCBI taxonomy): Eukaryota > Metazoa > Chordata > Amphibia > Gymnophiona > Siphonopidae > Microcaecilia > Microcaecilia unicolor. Next base: position 84,590,847 of record NC_044040.1, read on the forward strand.
AAGAGCAAAACAGGCTTTGTTTAAAAAATACAAAAAAACACAATGAGACGATCACAGAAAAGATTATCGGATTAAACTCAAAGAAGCGAAGAGGGAAATACGTCTAGTGAAAGCAAAAGCATAATAAAAAATGGCTAAGCAAAAGCATAATAAAAAATGGCTAAAGACGTAAAGAGAGGTGACAAGACTTTTTTCAGATATATTGGAGAAAGGAGAAAAGATAGGAATGGAATTGCAATACTAAAAGATAATGAGAATGGCTATGTGGAGAGTGATGAGGATAAAGCAAATGTGCTAAACAATTACTTCTCTTCGGAGTTCATGGAGGAAAATCCTGGAGAAGGACCTTGTGGTGTTGGTGTTCGAGGATCTGAAGTTGAAGAAAGAATGTGACAAGGTGATGGCCATGACCAGAATAGTGCTAGGCTGCATAGAGAGGGGTATAACCAGCAGAAGAAAGGAGGTGTTGATGCCCCTCTGCAAGTCATTGGTGAGGCCCCACTTGGAGTATTGTGTTCAGTTTTGGAGGTCGTATCTTGCTAAAGATGTAAAAAGAAAAAAAAAAAAACTGCAAGTGGTGCAAAGAAAAGCTACAAAAACAGTATGGGATTTGCGTTGTAAACAGTACAAGGAGAGACTTGCCGACCTGAACATGTAGAAATGGGACTCAAGAAAAATGTCAAAGTATTTTTTCAAGGAGAGAGTGGTGGATGCTTGGAATGCCCTCCCGCGGGTGGTGGTGGAGATGAAAACGGTAACGGAATTCAAACATGCGTGGGATAAACATAAAAGAATCATGTTCAGAAGGAAGGGATCCTCGGAAGCTTAGCCGAGATTGGGTGGCAGAGCCGGTGGTGGGAGGCGGCGCTAGTGCTGGGCAGACTTATACGGTCTATGCCCTGAAAAAGACAGATGCAAATCAAAGTAAGATATATACAAAAAGTAGCACATATGAGTTTATCTTGTTGGGTAGACTGGATGGACCGTGCAGGTCTTTTTCTGCCGTCATCTACTATGTTACTAACCAGCTTATAATCGAAAGTGATCGCCGGCCATCTTCCGACATAAATCGGAAGATGGCCGGCGATTTCTTAAAAGCGGCTAAATCGGTATAATCGAAAGCGGCATTTTTGACAGCATCGCCGCTTTCCTGTCGCTTCGCTGGTGAAAGTTCAAGGGGGCGTGTCGGTAGATTAGCGAAGGCGGGACATGGGCGTGGCTACCAGATGGCCGGCTTTCGCCGATAATGGGAAAAAAAGCGGCGTTAAGCAGTATTTCGCTGGCTTTACTTGGTCCTTTTATTTTCACGACCAAGCCTCAAAAGGTGCCCCAACTGACCAGATGACCACTGGAGGGGATGGGGGATGACCTCCCCATACTCCCCCAGTGGTCACCAATCCCCTTCTAAACTAAAAAAAAATAAAACTAAAAACCTTTTTTCCAGCCTGTATGCCAGCCTCAAATGCCGTACCCACCTCCATGACAGCAGAATGTGTTGTATCCTCCGACAGCCTTTCCCTGGTTGCGATGTGGCTCTGGGGTGAGTGTGACACCTTTTCTGTTAGGTGCCCTGCACAGAGTCACATTAGCAATGCATTGTGGTGGGTGTAGGGTACTGGGCTCTACTCCCATGGTGCTTTTCCCCCCTGCTAACTGGGTCAGAGTGTGCCCTGTTTTGTTTCCTGTTGTAGTCCATGCGGTAGTGGCCATTTTTGTAAGCCAGTTTTAGTTCCCTTTCCTGTGTTACCCACGTTAGAGAAGGTAGTTCTTACCTTCAATGGTGCTGAAAGAGGGCACTGTACACCATTGTGCCAGCTCTGACCTACTGCTAATCTTAGTACCAGGGGACTCTTTGCCAGTGGGGCACAACCTCTGATCTGCAGTTAACTGTGAGTAAACGTGGTTATTTCAAGAAAGGACTTTTTCAGAGAGATTAGTCTTCAGGTGTGAACTGGTGTGCCAAAGTTATACAGCAGCAATAAGTCCTAGAGGCTGTATGCAGGTCCCTGGAGCAATTTTAGTGGGTGCAGTACATTTGTGGGTAGTGGGTTTGGGGGGCTCAGCTCCCAAAGTAAGCTATGCACGTGGTGGGAGCTTTTCTGAAGTCCACCGCAGTGACCCCTAGGGTGGCTGGTTGGTGTCCTGGCATGTCAGGGGGGCCAGTGTACTAAAAATGCTGGCTCCTCCCACAGCCAAATGCCTTGAATTTGGCCGGGGTTTGAGATGGCCGACATAACTTTCCATTATCGCTGAAAAACAAACCCGGCCATCTCAAACCCGGCGAACTCCACGGCATTTGGCCGGGCTAAACCATATTATCGAAAAAAAAGATAGCCAGCCATCTTTTTCGATAATACGGTTCCAGCCAGCTGTAGCGCTGCCACCAACATAGATCACCTGCGATCTATTTGGCCGGCGACGTTCGATTATGCCCCTCCACGTATACCTTGGAGGAAAGAGAAACAGGGGTTACATGATACAGACATTCAAACATATTTGAAAGGCATTAATCCGCAAACAAGCCTTTTCCAGAGACGGGAAAGCAGTAGTACTAGAGTTTGAAGGGGGGGGGGGGCAGACTCTGGAGTAGAGAACTGCACGGGGACAGAAATCCAACCCATCCCCATTCATCCCCACAGGGAATCTAGCCCAACCCCGTCCATCCCCACTAGGAATCTAATCCATCCCTGCAAGAATTTAACCTGTCCTCACCCAGTCCCGCAAGAATTTAATGGTACATTTTTAAAAATTGCTGTCGGCTCTCTCAGTCTCTCTCTGGGTTTGAGCCTTAGCACTGCAGGCAAGGAAGGAACAGAAGTTGGAACACTCTGGTGCGCACATGTAAGACTTCTCTGATTCACTGGCACTGTGTGCTAAGAGATCACCACATGCACGTGCCAGTAGGTCAGGTGACGTCTGATGCTCATGCCTATGTCAGAGCTGAGGTCTGCAAATCAGCCCGGGAGCAGAGAGGAATAATAGTAACATAGTAAATGACAGCAGATAAAAAACCAGATCAGTCCATCCAGTCTGCCCAATAGTCACAATCATTATCAATTCATGAATAAATCAACAATGAATGTGATATTATATACTTGATTATGGTCCTTCTGTGATGTTTCTGGGACATAGACCATAGAAGTCCACCTGGCCCTATCCTTATGTTCCAAATACTGGAATTGCCCTCAAAGCCCACTCCAGCATATACATCTTCTCATTTGCTGGACACAGACCATAAAAGTCTGTCCAGCATTGTCCTCACACACAATCAGCCATTTAAGTTTAGGTTTTTTATAACTTCCATTTTCTAATTAGAGATTCTCTGTGTTCATCCCATGCCTTTTTGAATTTCATCACCATTTGTATCTCTACTACCTCCTTAATGTAGACTTTCCGCATCTGTGCTGTTAAAGCAAGGAGGAGGAGGAGGAGGAGGCAGCACTCAAAGAACTTGGTACTCGGTAGGTGAGAGGCTGGCGCAAGTGTACCATACACTTCTACGAGTACCCAACAAGAACTGCTTCCGTCCCCACAGGAACCCCGCAGGAACTACTTCCGTCCCCACGGGATCCCCACACAACTGCTTCCGTCCCTGCGGGAATCCCATTCCCATGCAGATCTCTGCTCAGAAGTAATGTCAGGAAGTATTTTTTCATGGAAAGGGTGGTGGATACGTGGAATGTCTTCCCGCGGGAAGTGGTGGAGATGAAAACGGTAATGGAATTCAAATATGTGTGGGATAAACATAAAGGAATCCTGTTTAGAAGGAATGGATCCACGGAATCTTAGCGGAGATTGGGTGGCAACACCGGTAATTGGGCAACAAAACCAATGCTGGGCAGACTTCTATGGTCTATGATCTGAATGTTACTGAAGAGATATGGATGGGCTAGAGTGTAAATTTTAAGGGGCTTCGATGTTAGCTTCAGAACTTTTAGTACAAGAACAGTGCTGGGCAGACTTCTACGGTCTGTGTCCTGAGGAGGACAAGGACAAATCAAACTCGGGTATACATATAAAGTATCGCATACCATGTAAAATGAGTTTATCTTGTTGGGCAGACTGGATGGACCGTATAGGTCTTTATCTGCCATCATTTACTATGTTACTATCAGGCTCATTTTCAAAAGAGATGGACGCCCATCTTTCGACATGAATCAGCACTTGGACGTCCATCTCTCAGAGACATCCAAATCGGTATAATCAAAACCCGATTTTGGATGTCTCTAGTGAAAGTCTGTCGCAAGGACGTCCAAATCCGAGGGGGGTGAAGGCAGAACTTGGACGTTCCTAGGACGTCTTTAAGCCATAATGGAAAAAAGCAGAGATGTCCAAGACTAAAACTTGGACGTTTTCACCTGGACCTGTTTTTATTACAAATAAGGCACAAAAAGGTGCCCGAAATGACCAGACGACCATCGGAGGGAATCGGGGATGACCTCCCCTTACTCCCCCAGTGATCACTAACTCCCTCCCACCCTCAAAAAACATCATTAAAAATATTACATGCCAGCCTCAGATGTCATACTCAGGTCCAGTGTATGCAGTGCACTTCAGGCAGGCGGACCCAGGCATAACCCCCTCCCTACCTGTTACATTTGTGGAGGAAACAGCGAGCCCTCCAAAACTCACCAGAAACCTTCTGTACCCACATATAGGTGCCCCCTTCATCCATAAGGGCTATGGTAGTGGTGTACATTTGGGGGTTTTGGGGGGCTCAACACACAAGGAAAGGCAGCTATGTACCTGGGAGCATTTTAGGAAGTCCACTTCAGTGCCCCCTAGGATGCCTGATTACTGTCCTCGCATGTCAGGGGGACCAGTGTACTACAAATGCTGGCTCCTCCCACGTCCAAATGGCTTGCATTTGGACGTTTTAGACTTGGACGTCTTTGGTTTCGAAAATCGCCGAAAACCAAAGACGTCCAAATCCAAGGACATCCTTGGTATTTTCGAAACGAAAGATGGACATCCATCTTTTTTCAAAACGAAAGATGGACATCCATCTTTTTTCGAAAATGACCTTTTCCCCGCCTCCGATTTTGGACGTTTTACAAAGACGTCCAAATTCCAACTTAGACGTTTCTTTCAAAAATGCCACTCTATGTTTGTTATATAAGTAATACATGACACCAGAGCGTATATCTAAATGTGGTAAGGGGCTCTCAAATTTATGTTGGCGGGGGTGTGTATTATAGGAACTTATTTCTATGTCTAGTGGGAATGCCCTCCGATTCGTGCATTCTGAACAGAATGGACAAAGATAATATATCTGGCATGTTTGGACTGACTATATCACTGGAACCCTTGGTCCTCCTTTTGCAAGTACAACCAATGAGATCTACTTTACCCCAGGCTAAAGCTTTTTTCCAATACATTGCTATCCTGAGGAGGGAAATTTCTCAGTGTTGGAAGACTGCTCAAATCCCAATGATGAAGGATATACAACACAAGCCTTGACATGCTTTTTACCTCAGTAAGTTGACTGCATGTAGACAAGAGAGACTGTTGTGTTTTGAAAAAATCTGGAATTCTTTTACTGAATGGTTTGCACAAAAACAGACATGGTCACAATAAAAATTTGCTTTGAATATTTAGGTCATAATTGGATACTACTGGAACATTGGTTAGGACGAGCAGTCCTGAGGACTTTTTCAACCATCGGTCTGGGGGAGGGAAGGGGGTTAGAGGGTTTCCTGATTTTCTTTAATTTTTATAACTTTGATATTTGATGCTGTATATTACGTACTCTCATTGTTTATAAAGTATTTTTTCTTTCAAAACCGATAAAAATTAAAGTTAAAAAATGTTCCCAATTAAACTGCTTATGGCCTACTGTCATAAGTCTTTCGTCAGTAGATTTCAAAAAAGAAGGGCGAGAACACTCAGAATCAGAAAATAGTTCATCAGTACTACAGAAATATGCTCTGCTGCTCGCTTTGTTCCACTTTCCATTTCTCTCCTCTTCCCTTAGACTCATACCCAGACTCTTCCTCTTTGCCAAGATCCATTTCAATTCCAAAAATCATTTGTTAACAAGCATGCTCACAGAATATAATTATAAGTTATGATTACTATTCATCTTCTAGGATACATTACAAACTAGTTACTGGATGCTTGCTTAAGAAGTCACAGCCATCTAAGTGGTCACACACAGCTGGAGTTGTAAATGGCTGGCTAATGTTTTATTAATCAATTAATTTGTTACACGTAATGGGAATTTGTTGTAATTTGCCTAGGCAATCGTCTAGCTGTTACCTGGATGGTGGGTAACCTGGCACATAAACAGTATTTATCGTTTTGGGACAAGGGCCCAGGACTGGCATGCACCAGGAGGTTGGAAACAATTACAAAATGTGCTGCTCTGTCCATTAGGTCAATAAGCCACACCACTCCAGTAGATGTGTTCTGAACCAACTTGTTTCTAAAGTTTTTTGTTTGAGAAAATAAATGACAGTAACAGCCGTGGCAATTACTCTGGCTGAGGCATTAGACACAGCTATTTACAAAATCTCTTATCTATTTCTCCTTTTGAGAACATATGAACGCTCTCTATACAACTCTCCTTCAAACAGTGTCTCTTAGTATCAAGTAGGTATCGAAGAGGATTGGCACCTACAGTATTTTGAGATTAGCAGTGTGGCGAGGCGGACTGGATGACATACTGATCCAGGGTGGAGGTGATAATTCCCAGGAGGCTGGTTGCTAAAAGTGGCTCCTGCAGTTTCCTCAGCCTCTGAATGCTGTTCCAGGACCTTAAAAGGACCTGGAAGTCAAACTAGAATTACACAAAAAGCCCAGTTTTGCCCTTTCTCCCAAGCCCTAATGTAGGGTTTGGCAACCTATGACATGAATGCCACCAAGGGGTTTTGCGAGACATGCAAAAGCTGTACAAGCTCCCAAATATTTGACAACTGCACTCACTGCATGCAGCGGTGCCATCCCGCACATGAATTTCCACATGCCTCATATGCCCCTGCTCCTAAGTAGCTGGTTGTTTTTGGCCAGATTACATGGAAATGTCTTGACACATGATTAAGTTAGGTGCACCTGGCAGCCATATTTGCTAGTAAAACTCATGAGACAGGTGTATGGAGAAAAAACAACTTTCAAGTATGAAAAACCTAAACGATAAGAGGCCAAAATAGCCTTTCCCAATATGACAATGCAAAAAGGAACAGCATTTTCAAAAATAACAGACAGAGAGGTATGGTTTATTCCTCAAGGAGAGAAGATTGCACACTCTGCAAACACTGTGGCATGTATATCAAGCCAGTGTGCATACATTGTGGCATATAGTGTACATCAAGTGTTTTGAGACATTCTAAAAGAAAGAATGAATCATGTTTGTTACCTATAGATGCTGCTGACATGGCTGAGTATGTTAAAAAAAATGTAGAATCATTCAGACATGCTACTGAAGCTTACAAAGAGACATAAAAGTTCTACCAAAGCAAATTACACTGGGGAGCTCTGTATTGCACAAAAGGGGAAATAGTTCACTGATGGTGAGTTCCTTAAATAGAGCTTTTTACAATGTGCTCAATATCTGTTTGAAGGTTTGACAAACAAAAACGAGATTCTGTCTAAAATTTGCGATATACCTCTCTCAGCTAGAGCTGTTTAGTGCATGCGAGGCATGTCTGGATGGCTGAGAGTAGGCATGCCTGCACTAATTGGGTAGCACAAGCACATTACCGGGCACTACCCAATTACTGCAGGAGTAGCTGCCATCTTAATAGGTGGCGGTAACGGCCATGTGTTAATATCAAAATTAGTACCTGGCCATTAAATGCCAATAGCAGCCATTTTTCAGCCACGCTAGAAAGTGGTTAGAGTGCATGGTAAACCCATACGCTACTCACAGCACCAGCCACTTTCTAATGCACCTTAGTAAAAGGACCCCAAAGTGCGATGCTGTAAGTTTGATTTTAGATGAGGGTACCAATATAAATGATATCTTGCATTTAACGTTAATTGCACAGTTTTATTCCTCAACACACAACACGATTATGGAGGAGGTGTGTACTTACATAGTTAAATTGTACAGCGCTGCGTAACCCTAGTAGCGCTTTAGAAATGTCAAGTAGTAGTAGTAACATAGTAAATGACGGCAGATAAAGACCTGTATGGTCCATCCAGCCTGCCCAACAAGATAAACTCATTTTACATGGTATGTGATACTCTATATGTATACCCGAGTTTGATTTGTCCTTGCCTTTCTCAGGGCACAGCCTGTAGAAGTCTGCCCAGTACTGTTCTTGTATTAAGTTCTGAAGCTAACATCGAAGCCCCTTAAAATTTACACTCTAGCCAATCCCTATCTATTCAGTCACGATCAGGGCGTAGACCGTAGAAGTCTGCCCAGCTCCCGTTTTGTTTCCAAATACCAGTGTCGCCACCCAATCTCCGCTAAGATTCCACAGAACCATTCCTAATAAACAGGATTCCTTTGTGTTTATCCCACGCATGTTTGAATTCCATTACCGTTTTCATCTTCACCAACTCCTGCTGGAGGGCATTCCACATATCCACCACCCTCTCCGTGAAAAAATACTTCCTGACATTAGCCCTGAGTATGTCCCCCTTCAACCTCAATTCATGTCCTCTAGTTCTAACGCCTTCCCTTCTCCGTAAAAGGTTCGTTTGCGGATTAATACCTTTCAAATATCTGAATGTCTGTATCATATCACCCCTGTTTCTCCTTTCCTCCAAGGTATACATGTTCAGGTCAGCAAGTCTCTCCTCGTATGGGTATTTGCATCACAAATCCCATACCATTTTCGTAGCTTTTCTTTGCACCGCTTCCAGTCTTTTTATATCTTTAGCAAGATACGGACTCCAAAACTGAACACAATACTCCAGGTGGGGCCTCACCAACGACTTGTAGAGGGGCATCAACACCTTCTTTCTTCTGCTGGTTATGCCCCTCTCTACGCAGCCTAGCATCCCTCTGACTACGGCCGTCGCCTTGTCGCATTGTTTCTTCAGCTTCAGATCCTCCGACACCAACACCCCAAGGTCTCTCTCTCCCGAGTCGAGTTTACTAATCTCTCCCCTCCTATCCGGTATCTCTCTTTTGGGTTTCCGCACCCCAAGTGCATCACTCTACACTTCTTGGCATTAAATTTTAACTTTTACACCTACAGTACTCACACTTCAACAGTATAATCAAATTTACATACAAAGTAAAATGTATTCAATTATATTGTGTGGATATGTACAAACTTCACATATATCCCAAAGAAACCTCAGTATTCCTAGTCTACTAGTTCATCATCCGCTCACAATCGCTCAATACACTCATGTGTGTCTAATCATTCACACCAGCCACTTAAATTAATATATTTTTTAGATGTTACATCCAGAGCTCTAGATTTCTTCATATGCAGTATTTAATATACATGCAGTATTTAACATACATTGAAGATAAACCTCGATTTCACAGATTTTAACTGCGAGACCCTCAACCATTCTTCTAACGTTCGGAGATCCCTTCTCATTGTTTCTACTCCCTCCAGCGTATCCACTCTATTGGCTATTTTCGTGTCATCCGCGAAAAGGCACACATTTCCTTCCAACCCTTCAGCAATATCTCCCACAAATACATTAAACAGAATAGGCCCCAGCACTGACCCCTGAGGAACTCCACTGCTCACCTTCATTTCCTCCGAGCGGATTTCATTTACCACCACCTTCTGCCACCTGTCGGTCAACCAGTTACTTATCCAGTTCACCACTTTTGGTCCTAAGTTCAACCCTTTCAGCTTATTCACGAGCCTTATCAAAGGCTTTGCTGAAGTCCAAATAGATTACATCTAGCGCACATCCCTCATCCAGTTCTTTGGTCACCCAGTCAAAAAAGTCAATCAAATTCATTTGGCAGGATTTTCCTTTGGTAAAGCCATGTTGCCTCGGGTCCTCTAACCCGTCGGTTTCTAGAAAGTTAACTATCCTTTCTTTCGGCAGCGACTCCATTATTTTTCCTACCACTGACGTGAGACTTACCGGTCTGTAGTTTCCCACTTCTTCCCTGTCTCCACTTTTCTGAAGAGGGACCACATCCGCTCGTCTCCAAGCACGCGGAACCTCTCCCATCTATAAAGATCTATTAAATAAATCTTTAAGCGGTCCCGCCAGGACCTCTCTGAGCTCCTTCAGTATCCTGGGATGTATCCCATCCAGCCCCATAGCTTTGTTCACCTTCAGATTCTCCAGCTGTTTATAAACTCTTTCTTCCGTAAATGGCGCAGTATCCACTCCATTCCCAGACGGTTCCCTCGGCAGCCAACTGCGGTCCTTCTCCAGGATTTTCTTCCGTGAACACCGAAGAGAAATAATTGTTTAGCACATTCACTTTATCTTCATCACTCTCCACACAGCCATTCTCATTATCTTTCAGTCTCGCAATTCCATTCCTATCTATTCTCCTTTCTCCAATATATCTGAAAAAAGTCTTGTCACCTTTCTTTACATCTTTAGCCATTTTTCTTCCGCTCGCGCTTTTGGTAGCCGTATTTCCCTCTTCACTTCTTTCAGTTTAATCCGATAATCTTTTCCGTGATCCTCTCGTTGCGTTCTTTTGTACTGTTTCCTCTATGACTGGAAACACAACAGGCCAAGATATTATGAGGGCCATTGCTCAGTTTATCAGTCTGAAAATCACGAAGGAGGTACCAATACTAAAAACAACATTTTTTCTATTACAACTGATGTAGGGCCACCAACAATGGTGGGTAAGAATGTCAGATTTGTTAGCCTTCTGTAGAACAGGCAGGCCCTTGTTAGTTTTCCACTGTGTTATTCACTTAATTGTGCTGAAATAAAGAAATATAAAAATGGCTCACAAACGTTCTAGCTGAAAACTCAGCTCTGAGAAAGCAAATGATACCCATCCTCTCATATCTGACTATGGTGAGCTTAGACAAAAGAAATGTTAAATTGTCAACCACCTCCTACCAGAAAAGCAGAGCTGATACAAAAAGAGGGCCATTGAGAATAATAAGGCCTGAAACTAGGAAGTTACATAGGAAAAAGTACTTGATAAGCATAACATAATTACCACCACTCCTCACTTACAGGATATGCCTGTTTCCAGACAATGGTCCTCAGCTTTGTGTTTACTGACAATAATCAAAGAGCCTGGGTGTTACCAAAGACAGACAATCTTATCCTGAAGTTCTATCCTGTGTAACTGAGAACCTGGCTGTCAGGAAATATGTGACCAGCTAAACCAGTTTAAATTGATGTATCTCCAAACCTGCATGCTTCTATCTCAAAACCCAGAAAGAACCAGTTTCAACAGTCCCTGAATTGTGATTGGATTATTATACAAGTACATAGGAATTGCCATACTGGGACAGATCGAAGGTCCAACAAGTGCAGGTCACAAGTACCTGGCAAGATCTCAAAAGAGTAAAACAGATTTTTATGCTGCTTATCCCAGGAATAAACAGTGGATTTTCCCACGACCATCTTAATAACAGCTTATGGACTTTTAAGAACTTGTCTAAACTTTTTTTAAACCCTGCTATGCTAACCACATTCTGTGACAACAAATTCCAGAGTTTAATTACAAGTTGAATGAAGAAATACTTTCCCCACTTTATTTTAAATTTATTACTTAGTAGCATCATTGCATGCCCCCTTGTTCTTGTATTTTTGGAAAGAATAAACAAGCAATTCACATCTACCCATTCCACTCCACTGAGTATTTTATAGACCTCTGTCATATCTGCCTCAGCTGTCTTCTCCAAGTTAAGAGCCCTATGCTCTTTAGCCTTTCCTCATAGGAAGTTGTGCCATCCCCTTTATCATTTTTGTCTTTCTTCTCTGTACCTTTTATAATTCTGCTGTATCTTTTTTGCGATTCTATGATCAGAACTGCAAACAATATTCAAGGTATGGTCACACCATGAAGTGATACAAAGGTAATATAATATTCTGTTTTGTTCTACAATCCTTTCCCAATAATTCCTAACATTCTATTTGCATTCTTAGCCGGTGCTGCACACTAAGCAGAGAATTTCAACGTATCATCCACAAAGACACCTAAATCCTTTTCCTGAGTGGTTACTCCTAATGTGGAATCTTGCATTAAGTAGCTATAGTTTGAGATCCTCTTTCCTACAAGCATCACTTTGCACTTACTCACATTAAATGTCATCTGCCATTTGAATGCCTAGTCTCCAGTCTCATTAGAGTCCTCTTGCAATTTTTCACAATCCTTTCTGATTTAATAACCTTGAATAACTTTGTGTTGCCAGCAAATTTAATCAACTCTCTCGTTATTCTCATTTCTAATCATTTATAAATATGTTAAAAAGCAGCATTCCCAATAGAGATTCCTGCAGAGCCGCACTATTTACCTTCTCCATTGAGATTAATGAACATTTAATCCTACTCTATCTTTTAACCAGTTCTTAATCCATAATAGGGCACTACATCCAATCTCAAAGATTTTTTAAAATTTCCTCAGGAGTCATTTACGAGGTACATTGTCAAATGCCTTCTGAAAATCCAGATACACAATATCACTCATCTTACCTTTATCCACATGTTAATTCAACCCTTCAGAAATGCCATAGATTGGTGATTGGTGAGGCAAGATTTCAGTTGGCTAAATCCATGTTGGCTTTGTCCCATTAATCCATGTCTATCTATATTCTCAGTATTTTTTTCTTTACACATTTTGACCAGCAGTGACATTGTTATAATTTCCCAGGTCATCTCTCTAGAACCCTCTTTAAAAATTCCTACAGTTCCTACAGACCAACATGAAATTATAAGCAGACTACTTCCTCTCTCTGGCTGGACACTCTCTGGACTTGATATAGAAATTAAGGGGTTGCTTACCCGTATGGATAGTATGAATAAAGAATTTATTGACTAACTTGAGGTCTAAATGTGAAAATTTGGAGAATTATGCCAGGAATAACAACCTTGGCTTCTTAAATTTCCCTTGGCTATCTATAGTGACACCAAGGGAAATGATTCCAGGTACTCGCCCCTACCTCTGTCTCACAGAAGTGACAACTTCAGGGTGGTGTTTCTCAGGGCTCAATTCTTTCCCTGCTTTGGTTCAACCTATTCTTAAGTCCCCAAGCAGCTCTTATTCAATCGTTTGGTATCTCAGCATATTTTTACACGGACGACATTCTTCTCATTTTCCCCACAAATTAATATCCTTCGATTACTATAGGTCTGTCTTGACTCAGTAGGAAACTGGCTCTTTGAACATCAACTTGTGCTTAACAAGGATAAAACCATTGCCTGCTGGTTCTCAGGATCCACAGCCACCCTTTCTTCCCCCATTGCCCTTCTTGGGTCTCTGATGCAACCAGTTTCATCTTTTCACTATTTAGGAATTATCTTGGATTCTTCCTTTTCTTTAGTAGCCTAGTGGTTAGTGCAGTGGACTTTGATCCTGGGCAACTGAGTTCAATTCCTACTGCAGCTCCTTGCGACTCTGGGCAAGTCACTTAACCCTCCATTGACCCTGGTACAAAATAAGTACCTGAATATATGTAAACCGCTTTGAATGTAGTTGCAAAAACCTCAGAAAGGCAGTATATCAAGTCCCATTTCCCCTTTCCCCTTCCTATCTCTGCTTTCAAAATTATCATAACTCTGTTTCTATACTATCGCTAACTACAGACCATTCGGCATTTCTTTGACAACAATAACTGTAATACATTCATTCTTTTGCTCTTTACTTCCCATCTCGACTACTGTAATATCATTTATGCAGGTCTACCACATGCCACATTAAAAAGGTGACAGACTTTACAAGACTTTGCAATAAGACTTCTCTATCATGCCCACCGTACTGATCACATCACTCGTCTGCTGAAACACCAACACTGGTTACCCGTTGAATGTCATGCCTTTTACAAAATAGCACTTCTGACTTTCAAAGCTTTTAGATTTGGCAATCCTGATTACCTTTCACATCTTACGATAGCTTATTCACCCACCAGAGTTCTCCAATCAATGACTATCATTTGGTGCTACCTAGCCCCAAACTCGCTCACTTAGAAACCACTAGACACTTTTCTTTTCCCTCATATTTGGAATACTTTACCCCTCTCTCTTTTGCAAGAGCGCTGGAGAGTCAACACCGTGCGGGCCTATCTGGAGGCCACTGGATGTCAGTGCTATGACAGTTTTTACCGTCTGGCAGACATAGTCTATGGAACTCACAGACCCAATAGTGTACAGAGGACTATAACTGATTACTTCAAAAAAGCCTAACGTCAGTTAGTGGAGACTGTATACTGTACGTATAATAAACAATACTGTACATATGTTTATCAGATGTCAAGCTTCTTTGAGTCACAACGGTTAAGTGCATGCTCCGGTTAACTGCATGCATTTCCTTGGTCTCAGACCCTTGCACTTAAGCGGATTGCACTGTGTGTGTGTATGTATATATATATATATATATATATATATATATATATATATATATATAATTATCTTGTTAGAATTTTGGTATGTTTTCTTTTTTTGAATTGATTTCTCTCCTGTTTTGTCACTTTATTTTGTCACTTTGATTAAAAAAAAAAAAGGTTGTGGACATGGGGAGCATGCTGCACCCAAAGTACAGCACCGAGTTTAAGTGGCTTCTCATGTTTTCTGCTCCTAGTCTTTTACTTAAATCAGAAGGCTGGAGGGCTCTCACTTCACATGTGTGGTCAGCAGCTGGAAGGCAGAATAAAAGACAAGAATTTGAATTCTGTACAGGATCGTAAAGCCCATATGTGGGGTGACAACCTGAGTGGGCCCATGCCTCTGCAAGGGTCATGGCCATAGGAAGACTGATAATACTGTTCTAGAACCTGTTCAGGCTGGAAAGAACAAGAGAGTAATTCTCCTTCCTAGCAACCACAGATGTCACGTAAAATCTAACTTATACTGATATCGGTAAGGGAAAATTAGGTCCTTACCTTGGTAATTTTCTTTCCTTTAGTCACAGCAGATGAATCCATTACGAATGGGTTGTGTCCACCTACCAGCAGAGGGAGATAGAGAACACTGAAAACCATAGTGCCTCTAGGATGGCTAGCTCCATCTGCCTCTCAGTATTTTGAAGCTTCCAAAGCAGTGTTAAACCGCAAAGTAGCATAACATGAACTTTCCTCACAGCGAACGAACGCCCCAGAACAGGAACAACAACACAAAGGAGGGACAAACTCAACCTCCTGTAGTAGACCAGAAATCCTGAAGACTGTTTTCCAACTTCTCCCAATGAGGGAACATGTCTGCAGGAAAAACTGAACACAAAACAGAGTCAATCAGGGAGGGATCATGGATTCATCTGCTGTGACTAAAGAAAAGAAAATTACCAAGGTAAAAACCTAAATTTTCCCTTCCTTGTCATCAGAAGCAAATGAATCCATTACGAATGGGATGTATCAAAGCAATCCCTAGATAGGGCGGGAACAAGCCACACCACGCGCAAGCACTTGTGCTCCAAAAAGCATGTCCCTCCTGGCAGCCACATCCAGCCTGTAATGACGGGCAAAAGAGAAGCCCAAGTAGCTGCACCACATATCTCTTGAAGAGAGAGTGCTCCCGTCTCAGCCCAAAAGGAAGAAATCGCTCTTGTGGAATGTGCCTTAAAAGGCATCAGGCGGAGGCCGGCCAGATAGCAGATATGCAGAAAAAATGGCTTCCTTAAGCCAACGGGCTATAGTGGCTTTAGACGCTGGAGACCCTCTGCGAGGACCTGACAACAATACAAAAAGGTGATCAGAGGTCCTGAAAGCATTTCACATCTGCAGATACTGCAACAGAGCCCTGCGCACATCCAGAAGGTGCAACTGCCCAAAAGATTCCGGAAACTCCTCCCTAGTAAAGGAGGGCAGATAAATAGGCTGGTTTAGGTGAAACTCTGAAACCACCTTAGGCAGGAAGGAAGACACAGTACGTACAGTTACTCCGGACTCTGAGAATTGCAGAAATGGGTCTCGACAGGACAGCGCCTGGAGCTCAGACACCCATCTCGCCGATGTAATGTCCACCAAAAAGACTGTCTTTAGAGTCGCATCCTTCTCCGAAGCTCGCCTCAGTGGCTCGAAGGGTGAACATTGAAGAGCCTTTAATACTAGCCCCAGGTTCCAAGCTGGGCAAGGGGCCCACATGGGAGGCCGAAGCCGAAGCACCCTTCTAAGAAACTGTACAATGTCCGGCTGCGCAGCCAGGGAGAGGCCAGTGACCTTCCCCCGAAAATATGCCAAGGCTGCCACTTGAACGCGCAGGGAATTACAGGTCAAGCCTTTTTGTATACCATCCTGCAAAAAGTCAAGTATCGGTGAGACAGAAGCCCGCATGGGTGTGATCGCTTTAGAAACACACCAAGCCTCAAACTGGCACCAGATCCAAGCATAGGCAATGGAATTGGAACGCTTGCGGGCCTGCAAGAGAGTGGAGATGACCTTGTTAGAATAGCCCTTGTCTCTCAATTGTGCCCTCTCAATAGCTATGCCTTAAGACCAAAGCGGCAGGGATCCTCCATGGTCACCGGACCCTGTGTCAACAGGTTTGGTACCAGAGGCAAAGGAAAGGGAGCCTCCACCAGCATCCGCCGGAGGTCCAAAAACCATGGTCACCTGGGCCAATCCGGGGCAATGAGGATCACCACTCCTTGATGCGGCCGAATTCGCAGGAGGAGTCGCCCTATTAAGGGCCAAGGAGGGAACACATACAGGAGGCCCGGGGGCCAGGGTTGAGCCAAGGCATCCAACCCCGCCGAGCGAGGATCTCTCCGTCTGCTGAAAAAGGTTGGGACTTTGGCATTTGTGCTTGAGGCCATAAGATCCGCTACGGGCGTTCCCCATTTGGCACAGATCTGAAGGAACACTTCGATTGCCAGTTCCCACTCCGCAGGGTTGATTTGATGCCTGCTTAGAAAGTCGGCTTGCACGTTGCTCTGACCTACTATGTGAGCTGCTGACAGAAGCTGCAGATGTAGCTCGGCCCAGTGGCATATCTGAGCGGCCTCTGCAGCCAGTGCTTGACACTGAGTGCCGCCTTGTCAATTTATGTAGGCCACTGCTGTAGTGTTGTCCGACAGAACTCTGACAGCCAGTCCCTCCAGAGTCATGTGAAAGGCCAGAAGAGCCAGGAATATCGCTCTCAGTTCCAAGCGATTGATGGACCACCCCGATTCCTCGGGTGTCCACAGACCCTGGGCATAGCTTCCCTGGTAATGTGCTCCCCAGCCCTTCAGGCTGGCATCCGTTACCACCAGGCACCAATCGGGAAGTGCTAGCGGCATTCCTCGCCGCAGCATGCTGTCTGAGAGCCACCCTCCATACTGAGTCGGGCTGCAGGGTGCCACGCGAGTCTGCGTTGATAATCCTGGGACATAGGAGACCATCGTTGAAGCAGGGCAATCTGCAGAGGTCTCATGTGCGCTCTCACCCATGGCACCACTTCCAAGGTGGCCGTCATCGACCCCAACAGCTGAACTAAGTCCCAAGCTCGTGGGCGAGGCATCCTCAGGAGCAGACAGACCTGATTCTGAAGCTTGCACCGCCTTTGGTCAGGTAGAAAGACAAACCCTGAGGCCGTGTCGAACCGGACCCCAAAATATTCTAGAGATTGAGAGGGGGTCAGGTGACTTTTGGGTATATTGACAACCCAGCCCAGAGATTGCAGTACTGAGACCACTCTGGCTGTTACATGACGACTCTCTTCTGCAGAGTCCGCTCTGATGAGTCAGTCGTCGAGGTACGGGTGAACCCGGATACCCTCTCGCCTGATAAAAGCAGCTACTACCACCATTACATTGGAAAAGGTTCGGGGAGCTGTGGCAAGGCCAAAAGGCAAGGCCCGAAACTGGAAATGATTTCCCAACACCGCAAACTGGTTGGTGCGGGGGCCATATAGGAATATGCAAGTAAGCTTCTTTTAGGTCCAGAGACGGGAGGAATTCTCCTTGCTGTACCGCCGCAATGACGGAGCGCAGGGTTTCCACATGAAAATGCCGCACTCTTAGTGACTCGTTGACTAAGTCGAGAATGGGCCGAAAGGGAAAATGAGGTTCTTACCTTGGTAATTTTCTTTCCTTTAGTCATAGCAGATGAAGCCATTACGTATGGGTTATGTTCATCAACCAGCAGGGGAGATAGAGAGCACTCAAACTTTCACAGTGCCCTCTTGGCCAGCTAGCTCCACTGCCTCTTCAGTATTTGAAGCTTCCAAAGCAGTATGGCAAACCGCAATGGGAATCACAAGAGTTTTCCTCACAGCGAACGATGGCCCATCACAAGGGCATGAACTCATAAAGGAGGGAATGCACATCCTCCTGGAGGGAATAAACTCATCCTCCTTATTGTATAAGTGGAGGGGAACACACGCGCCTCCTGGAGGGAATCACACATCCTCCCAACACACTGGAGAGAATGAACTCATCCTCCTATTTATAGAACTGGAGGGGAACACACGCGCCTCCTGGAGGAAATGAACACATCCTCCTAAATTTAAACTGAACATGAATCCTGAAGATTGTTTTCCAACTTTCTCCCAAGGAAGGAACTTCAGGAAATTAGAACAGAACCTGAAAAACAGATTCACAGCACTCAGACAATCATACAGGGAGGGCTCATGGCTTCATCTGCTATGACTAAAGAAAAGAAAATTACCAAGGTAAGAACCTAATTTTCCCTTCCTTGTCATCAAGCAGATGAAGCCATTACGTATGGGATGTAACAAAGCAATCCCTAGATAGGGTGGGAACAAGCCACACCACGCGCTAGCACTTGTGCACCAAAACGCGCATCCCTCCTGGCAGCCACATCCAGCCTGTAATGTCGGGCAAAGGAGAGCTTAGAAGCCCATGTTGCTGCACTGCATATCTCTTGAAGAGAGAGTGCTCCAGTTTCAGCCCAAGAGGAAGAAATCGCTCTAGTAGAATGTGCCTTCAAGGCTACGGGCGGAACCCTGCCGGCCAGCAGATAAGCTGAAAAGATAGTTTCTTTGAACCAGCGGGCAATAGTGGCTTTAGACGTGGGAGACCCTTTGCGAGAACCGGATAGCAAAACAAACAGATGATCAGAAGTCCTGAAAGAGTTAGTAACTCGCAGATACTGCAGCAGAGTCCTGCGCACATCCAAAAGGTGCAGCTGCCCAAAAGATTCTGGAAACTCTTCCTCTGAAAAAGAGGGCAAGAAAATAGGCTGGTTTAGGTGAAAGGCTGAAACCACCTTAGGCATAAAGGAAGGCACGGTCCGAACCGTGACTCCGGACTCTGAAAATTGCAGAAATGGGTCTCTACAGGACAGCGCCTGGAGCTCTGACACCCGTCTCGCCGAGGTAATGGCCACCAGAAAAACGGCCTTCAGTGTCAAATCTTTCTCCGATGCTCGCCGAAGCGGCTCAAAAGGAGATGCCTGCAGGGTTTTCAAAACTAGCCCCAGGTTCCAAGCTGGACAGGGTGCTCGCACTGGAGGTCGGAGCCGAAGCACCCCTCTAAGAAACCGTGCCACATCTGGGTGAGCAGCCAAAGACACGCCTTCCACCTTACCACGAAGGGAGGCCAATGCTGCCACCTGCACCCGCAGGGAATTATACGCCAAGCCTTTTTGTACACCTTCCTGCAAAAAGTCCAGAATCGGCGAGAGGAACCCGCATTGGAGCAATGGCTCTGGAAGCACACCAAGACTCAAACAGACACCAAATCCTGGCATAAGCCACGGAAGTGGACCGTTTGCGGGCTTGCAGGAGAGTGGAAATAACTTTATTGGAATAACCTTTATCCCTCAATTGCGCCCTCTCAATAGCCATGCCGTAAGACCAAAGCGGCCGGCGTCCTCCATGGCTACCGGTCCCTGAGTCAACAGGTTCGGTACCAGAGGTAACGGCAGAGGAGCCTCCAGGAGCATCTGTCGGAGGTCTGCATACCAAGGTCTCCTTGGCCAATCCGGGGCGATGAGGACCACTTCTCCTGGGTGCAGCCGAATCCGCAAGAGCAGGCGCCCTATCAAGGGCCATGGGGGAAACACATAAAGTAGACCCGGAGGCCAGGGTTGAGCCAAAGCATCCAACCCCGCCGAGCGAGGATCTCTCCGTCTGCTGAAGAAGCACGGGACTTTGGTATTGGCACTTGTCGCCATTAGATCCATCACGGGCTTGCCCCATTTGGCACAGATCTGCAGGAATACTTCGTCTGCCAGATTCCATTCTGCTGGATCGATCTGATGCCTGCTCAGATAATCGCCCTGCACATTGCTCTGACCTGCAATATGAGCTGCCGACAGACACTGAAGATGCAGCTCGGCCCAGTGGCAAATCAGTTCGGCCTGCGCGGCTAGTGCTCTGCATCTTGTTCCGCCTTGTCGATTTATATAGGCCACCGTTGTCGTGTTGTCAGACATCACTCTGACAGCCAATCCTTCCAGGGTCACTTGAAAGGCCAGAAGCGCCTGAAACACCGCTTTCAACTCCAGGCGGTTGATGGACCACTCCGACTCCTCGGGTGTCCATAGACCCTGGGCATGCTTCCCCTTGCAGAGTGTGCCCCAGCCCTTCAGGCTGGCATCTGTTACCACTAGGCACCAAACGGGGAGGGTCAGCGGCATTCCTCGCCGCAGCATGCTGTCCGAGAGCCACCACTCCATGCTGAGACGGGCCGCAGGGAGCCAAGTAAGTCTGCATTGGTAATCCTGAGAAATAGGAGACCATCTCCGGAGGAGGGAATACTGTAGAGGTCTCAGGTGCGCTCTCGCCCAGGGTACCACTTCCATCGTGGCTGTCATCGATCCCAGCAGCTGGACAATGTCCCAAGCTCGCGGGCGGGGCATCCTCAGGAGCAGACGGACCTGATTCTGAAGCTTGCACCGCCTTAGCTCAGGTAGGAACACATAGCCCGAGACTGTGTCGAACCTGGCCCCCAAAAACTCTAGAGATTGTGAAGGGGACAGGTGACGTTTGGCCATATCGACGACCCAGCCTAGAGATTGCAGTACTGAGACCACTCTGGCTGTAGCTTGTAAGCTCTCTGTTGCAGAGTCTGCTCTGATGAGCCAGTCGTCTAGGTACGGGTGAACCCTGATACCTTCTTGCCCGAGAAAAGCAGCTACTACCACCATTACCTTCGAAAAGGTTCGGGGAGCTGTGGCGAGGCCAAAAGGCAAGGCCCTGAACTGGAAATGTTTTCCCAACACCGCAAACCTCAGAAACTTCTGGTGCGGGGGCCAAATCGGTATGTGCAAGTAAGCTTCTTTCAGGTCTAGAGACGTGAGAAACTCTCCTGGCTGAACCGCCGCAACGACGGAGCGCAGGGATTCCATGTGGAAATGCCGCACTCTCAGGGACTTGTTCACTTCTTTTAAGTCCAGAATAGGGCGAAAGGACCCACCTTTTCGCGGCACCACAAAGTAGATGGAGTATCGGCCGCAGCCTTGCTCGGCGGGAGGCACCGGGGTCACTGCCCCTAACTGAATCAGACCTTGTAAAGTCTCCTCCACCGCCGCCCGTTTGACGGCAGAACCGCATCGGGACTCCACAAACACGTCTCTTACTGGGGCGTTGAATTCTATTCTGTATCCATCTCTAATCAGGTCCAGAACCCACTGATCTGAGGAAATCTTGGCCCACTCCTCGACAAAGAGGGAAAGCCGTCCTACGATGACAGGCATCGAGGAGAGGGCCGGCGCACCATCATTGAGAGGGTCGCCCCTGAACTCCTGGTCTTGAGCCACCGGCTGCGGAACGCTTGTCCGAGCGAAAGGAGTTCCTCTGCTGACCACGGGCACGTGAAGTGAACCCAGCAGAACGCCCCGGGCGGTACCTTCTAGCTTCACGGAAGCGAGGTCTGTACGAGGAGTGGACCGCCTGGCCCTTAGAGGAAGGCCTCTGCCTATCTTCGGGCAAGCGCTGGGGTTTTGGATCACCCAGGCCTTTCACAATTTTTTCTAACTCCTCACCAAGTAGGAGAAGTCCTTGAAAAGACAACTTCACCAACCTTTGCTTAGAGGCCATGTCCGCTGCCCAGTGTCATAGCCACAGACGACGGCGAGCCGCCACTGCTACTGCCATTTGTTTAGCCGAAGCTCTGACAAGGTCATAAAGCGCATCAGCCAGAAAGGACAAGGCCACCTCCATCCGCGGAGCCACATCCAAGAAGGGCTCCGCTCCATCTCCGGGCTGAGCCACTGCCTGTTGCAGCCAAGCTAGGCAGGCTCTCACAGCATAACAGCTGCATGCAGACGCCCGAACAGCGAGACCTGCAATTTCAAAGGACCGTTTCAATGCTGTTTCCAGCCTATGGTCTTGAACATCCTTCAGGGCAACGCCTCCTTCAACAGGGAGGGTAGTTCTCTTTGTCACCGCAGTGACTAGGGCATCCACTGTAGGCACTACCCGAGGAGGCCATGCCACTGTCAGGATCTTCAATCGAGAGGGCCTGCAGGGTATCTGAAATAAGCGCTGGCAGCTCATCACGGTGGAAAATCCTCACCGCGGAGGGATCATCCAGATCCTGTTGTAAATCCACACCCGACTCTGGTTCCTCAGACCAAGAACATCTGTCAGAGTTCTCCGAATCCTCACACCCCGACCACAGGGGGGAAAAAGGTGCACCACAATCTGAAGGGGAATTAACCCTTCTGCGCTTATCTTTAGGCCAAGCATCCGGGGAAAAAAGCCTCACTGGGCAGTCCCAGGCCAGAATCCATTGGGGGGGGCAATCAGAGGAGCCTCAGGCGACCCTTGAGGAAGGGCTCTTTTCATCATGTATGCTTTATGCAGCAAAAGCACAAAATCCGGGGAGAAAATCTCACCCTGGGCACCCAAATCCTGTCTGGTGCTAGCCACTCCTGAAATAACCTCATCTCGAGGTGCCCCACCCGGCTCAGGTCTCTCCGTGTCCACGGAGGCCGCGCCATGCGGTGTAAGCAAAATGGCGCCCGCTGCCAGCTCAGAGCGGGAAGAATCATCGCTCGCCATGCTCGGGCCGGCTCCTACGCCAATACAGCACGATTTACAGAGCCCTGCTGCTGATTTGCGCTTGCCACAAGTGGAACAGCGCTTTACATTGTCCGCAGCCATCGCCGAAAAACGGCGGTAAAATCCAAGATGGCGGTTTCGCGCCAAAATCGCCCCGATCGCGGGCCCACCCCGGAGGAGTTGGAAAACACTCTTACCTCAAAGGATCTAGTGTACAACTACGATCCTGCTGAAAATCAGGTCAAAAACCTCTGTTCCAGCGTCTCTGCGTTTAAAAACGCGACGCGACTTTTTTTTTTTTTTTTTTTTTTTTAAGCTGTGAGGAAAGCAGAGGTATTGAAGACTCCGGAGGCTCAGATGAGTGGGACAGGCAGGGAAAGGGCGAACCTATATGCTTGCATCCACTGTT
Organism: Microcaecilia unicolor; assembly: GCF_901765095.1. NCBI lineage: Eukaryota > Metazoa > Chordata > Amphibia > Gymnophiona > Siphonopidae > Microcaecilia > Microcaecilia unicolor. The sequence continues at coordinate 84,614,209 of NC_044040.1, forward strand.
GGTGGGTAAAGACAGGGAAAGCAAGGCAATATGTCCACATCCACAGAGGTATGGGTAAGGCAGGGAAAGGGCTAACCTATGTGCCTTTAAAGTGAAGCTGCTATAGCCTCCAACACCCCGGTTAACAACTGGCAAGCCAGGAACCACCTCCCGGCAGATTTTTCTGGAGCTCGAACAAGCTGCAGCCACCCTGCTAGGGGAGATAGAGAATACTGAAGAGGCAGTGGAGCTAGCTGGCCAAGAGGGCACTGTGAAAGTTTGAGTGCTCTCTATCTCCCCTGCTGGTTGATGGACATAACCCATAAGTAATGGCTTCATCTGCTTGGGTAAAGATGTCCCATCGCCCTGGCCACTTTCAAGGGCCCCTCGGGGTCAGCCCATTGAGCAGAAATAAGCTCTTGGATGGAGTCATGCAAAGGAAAGGCACGAGCAGGCTTCTTAGTACTCGCCATCCTCGGATTACCAGAGGAGGCCTCGCCTTGAACAGGGTCATCAATAGAGAGGGCCTGTAAGGCATCAGAGAAGTGCTGGTAGCTCATCGCAGTGGAAAATCCGAACCGCGGTGGGATTATCCAGATCCGGTGGCAAACCGGCCCCTTCCTCTGGCTCTTCAGACGACGAAGGCCTGCAGAATCCCTCAGAGTCCCCACAGCACAACCACAGGGGGGGGGAGGGGGAGAAGGGGGAGCGCCACTCTCCGACGGGGAATTTACCCGTCTATGCTTAGTGTGCATCCAACGCTCAGGGGCATCCACGTCTGGCATCAGCCCTGGGCCATCATCAGTCGGAGGGGAACCAGGTAGCAACGCAGTGTCAGACACCTGCGGCAGAGCTCTTTTCAACATGAAGGCTTTATGTAAAATAAGCACAAACTCGGGGGAGAAAAACTCGCCCTGACCTCCCGTCTCCGAATTAGGAGCCACGGGGAACGGAGCTCCTCTGGTAGCCTCTGCCCGAGGCGCCCCTCTGCTCTCAGACTACTCCGCAACCACGAGGGTCAAGCCATGCGGCGCTTCCAAGATGGCGCCCGCTGCCAGCTCCATCGAGCGGGAAGAATCATCACTCGCCATGCTCGTACTGGCTCTACCGTCTAAACAGCACGTTTTACAGAGCCCTGCTGCTGATCTGCGCTTGCCACAACGGGAACAGCGCTTAACTCCCATAGCAGCCATCACCGAAAAACGGCGGAATAAAATTCAAAATGGCGGCTTCGCGCCAAAATCACCCCGATCGGAACGCCGTCTGCGGGCCCTCCCTGGAGGAGCCGAGTACCGCTCTTACCTCAATGGACCGAGTCCACGAGCTCCGGTCACGCTGCACAGTCAGGAAAAGCCTCAGAAATAGCAGCGCTGAAATTTACTACACTGTAGTTTCATCGCATGCCCCCTAGTCCTAGTATTTTTGGAAAGCATGAACAGACGCTTCACATCCACCTGTTCCACTCCACTCATTATTTTATATACCTCTATCATGTCTCTCCTCAGCCGTCTCTTCTCCAAGCTGAAAAGCCCTAGCCTCCTAAGTCTTTCTTCATAGGGAAGTCGTCCCATCCCCGCTATCATTTTAGTCGCCCTTCGCTGCACCTTTTCCAATTCTACTATATCTTTCTTGAGATGCGGCGACCAGAATTGAACAGAATTGTTATTTATTTATTACATTTGTACCCCGCGCTTTCCCACACATTGCAGGCTCAATGCGGCTTACATAGTTAATACAATTACAATTCCAATTACTATGTTACTATGTTATTGTTTTCTTTTTGTGATTTATAAACAGTTGTACAGAATATTGTTCCTTTTATCATTTAAATAAAAATATTTAAATATAAAATCACAAAATGTTTGAGGCTTGTGCAGATGAGGCTAGAGCCCACAGAGACAGGGACAAAAACTCTGTCTCCATGTCATTCTCTATTATAACTACAGCTGATATTTGAATATCCACACAGTGTTAACAGTACCTTCTTCTGTAGCTGCCATCAGACATGGCATGCCTTCAAGGCCCAGACTCCCTGCATCCCCATCTACCAGGAAGGATGTAGCTGCTGGTGTCCTAAAGATGAAATGTAGGTAACTGAAGCAACTCTGCTTCATCACACAGGCAGGACTTCCAGGCTGAAGCAGATTCGGCCCATCTATGGGGCTCAATGAGGCTGTGCTCCTCAAGCTGCCACCCAAACCTAATGGGTGTGACTGTAGCTGAAGATGCTGCCACCAATGGAGCAATTCTAAAACCATTAAAACCTTTTTGTTTCATCACAGGGCTCCCACCAAGGCTTCAAGTTTCCCCATTTTCAGACAAGAAAAGTAATGCAAAGGAACTGAAAACTCTAAAGATCTTGCAGAACTGCCTCCCAAGTATCTCCTTACACTGCCAGCTTTGCCCTCCCCTCAGAATCATTCAATTTTTAACCCCATTGGAGGCTGATTCCAAAAGAATGGAGTTTTTCCCTTCAGCATACATTCTTATGTAAATTCCAGTTGACATTCCCATACTGAAAAAATTCTGAGTCCAGTAAATGTTCTCAGGACTCAATTAGGAACATACAATACCTGTATTCACCAAATACTCTGGGGCTATCCTCCCAAATTATTTTGTACATCATTATAAACAACATAAACACTACTGTCCAGTATACAAAGTCAATCCAAATGTATCAATTACAGAATTGCTTCCCCCCCACCCCCCACACACCCACACCCATGCTATCTCAAGCCTCCCAGAATAATCTTAACATTCATGTTATAAATTTAACTGCAACTTTGCATTTCCCTTTTGAGGTAATCCTATTCAAGCAAAATTACATGCCAATGTAAGATCAATAAAGGTTTCATAACTATTTTAATCAAAATGAAACCTGAAAAGGAAAAGAGAGCTGTAAACAGAATCAATTAAATTTAGAACAAAACATAAGCAAAAAGAAAATGTTGGGGTTTTTTTCCAAGCAATACAGAAATCTTTTTATCCATTGAAAGAGAGGGGCCTATCAAAATTCCTAAGTTTTGCATACAATTATTCAAAGATATCAAAGTAATACCAGCAACCCACAGATCAACTTCAGGGGCTTTTTCCCCAGCCCTCCTACCCAGAATATTTTAATTTTTTCCTGGATTGAAATTTCAGCATACGCTTCCATATCCCCTGTCCCATATAGCAGAGTCAAGTGTGCTAAGAAAAACATACACACACACACACACACTTCATGGGCCATAGATTTAATAACTTGCCATTCCCTTTTACTCTCAAATATCTTCCTGAAATAAACACTGCAAACCAAATACTTATTCAATAATGCTGATAAGCAATTTATAATAAGTTATGTGAAATCAACTAAAAGCAGCAGAGGTCTAGCTCTATAGTTCAGTGCTTTTCATTAAACTTTTAAGCTGGGGTCACTTTGGATTCTAATGAGATGAAGGAAAGCCACCAAATATGTTCCCATGTGGGGCCATGACACTGCTGATCAGTATGCATCTGACATTCAACCCCACCAGCCTACCTTCAAAATTCATTGGGGGGGGGGGGTATCCTCAAGGTTGTATTTCCAAATGCATTCTCTTTTGTCTATTTAGAAATGCCTTGTTCTTTAAGCATGCAGTTTTCTCCCCCTCCCATCCATTTTCCCCTTTCTGTCCTGAGCCTGGATAGAGATGCAAGCAGAAGGAAAAAAAAACACACACTTCTATAATTATTCCTTCTATAACCCAATCCTAAATCATTCTTAATTCTGAAAGTCCTATATTCACAGTTTCAAGCTATACTGACTTCTAAACTCAAATTCTTGTGCCAACTGAGCGTGCGAATGAAGTCCCGGTGTCAGTGGCAGGAGGCACACTGTGGACCGCTGAATTACAGAAGAAGCACAGTGAGAGGAGAGGAAAGGCTTGGACACTGCATTCATTTGGCTGAGAGGGCTTTGGCATCCCTGCCAGCCATTTAAAGGGGTGCTGTAGCTTTGGAGGGAGCCTGAGCCCAAAGTGGGGGCCCAGGCCCCCCAATGGCTATACCACTGATTTATCTTTGTCCTGGATCTAAAAAGTTATATTTACCAGTACTTTCGATCCAGAACAAAAGATTTAGGGAGTCTTTTACGAAGGTGCGCTAACATTTTTAGTGCACACTACACACCCCCATAGGAATATCTAGTATTTAGCGTGCACTAAAAACACTTGTGTGCCTTTGTAAAAGGACCTCTTAAAGCCTAATATCAATAGGAATTGGAGTCAGAGTCAGACAGTAGAAAAACAGAGGATTCAAAGTCAAAGGTTTGTTGTACCAACTCACAGCCCTGCTTAGTAACATTAGAGGGTTTGAGTAACATTAGATAACCTTAACATTCTATTCTCATCAGAACTGCTGGTGATCAACTTGAATATATACATTTTGTTAGTAAATCTTAATATTCACTCTTCATTTCTATTAATATTTTAGGAGTATATTTAACCTCCAACCTCATTCTAATCTTCTACAATTTTATTTCCTTGTAATTCATCTGAATACCACAAAGATCATTTTTTCCTAGGCACCCACAGGATTTTCAATGACTCTGTTTTATCTAAAAAGAGTCCAGCACCAAGTTGTTCCAATATGCTGCCATCATGTCACCAGCACTTTCTGTTATGAAATCTGAACTCCCTTCTGTCTCACCTAAAAGCCCAGCCATTGCAGCCTCAAGAAACTGAGGGGATCTTGTACTGCACATGTTATCTGTCACAGGACCAATTTTATTCCTTTGGGCCCTGCTGCAGATAACATGTGCTAATCTTTAACAAAAGACCCCCAGAGTCTCACTGATTTTACTCCAGGCTAAAACGTTTTACCTGCTGACTCTCAAATGGAGAAGACACCATACAATAAGAAAAACTGAAATTCCAATCAAAAAATGATTAGACCGGATTAATGGTGATGTAACAATCATCCACAATGATATATATAACTCTCAGTATCAAGTGCTAATTTAACTGTTAGGTCCATGGATTGCATCAAAACTAGAAACACATTTGGCCACAAAATCTATGGCATTACCAAATCACATGATAAAATCACCATGCTTGTGTCCTTCACATCCTGAATAGAGAATGACACTGGGATATGGACAGAGCTCATGGGGTTGGGGAAAGAGCCAGGGACAGAGTTCACGGGTTTGGAGACAAACTTTGTTTCCATGCCATTCTCTACTTTTAAGAATGTTAATGAATTGGACAGTTATTTATGTTCAATTGATGCAGACAATGATGTTTTCACTTTTTGGAAAAACAAGCAAAAGTACTGGACACAACTGGCAAAATCTGCATGAGAATCCTGTGCATTCCTGCTACCAGCACATATTCTAAGACATTTTCTATTGCAGGAAGGACTGTGGAAGACAAGCAAGCTGACTAAATCCTGAGACTTATTTATCCACAGATTAAAAAAATCAGAACAGTGCTTTGTAGTGCATATACCCCCCCCCCCCCCCACGAGGGCATACCGAGCGGGTTACATTTTGTACCCCTGGATATTTTAACAGGGTGGGTTAGGATTCCTTGGGGTAGTAGAAGTCAGCTATTGTTGAGGTTCGGTGGTGGGGTTTATTACAGTTTCTCATTATTGTTTTCTATTTGTAATTTATTAACAACAGTTGCACAGAATATTGTTCCTTTTTATACTTTACTAAAAAGATTTAAATACAAAATCATAAGTACATAAGTATTGCCATACTGGGAAAGACCAAAGGTCCATCATTTGATGATGACTTGACACGGTACCATTGTTCAGCACGACTGCCTCAGGAGTCTTGGTAAACATATTCGACAATCACAAGTACATAAGTGCATAAGTACATAAGTATTGCCAGACTGGGAAAGACCAAAGGTCCATCAAGCCCAGCATCCTGTTTCCAACACTGGCCAATCCAGATCACAAATACCTGGCAAGATCCCAAAAAAGTACAAAACATTTTATACTGCTTATCCCAGAAATAGTGCATTTTCCCCAAGTCCATTTAATAACGGTCTATGGACTTTTCCTTTAGAAAGCCGTCCAAACCTTTTTAAAACTCCGCTAAGCTAACCGCCTTTACCACATTCTCTGGCAACGAATTCCAGAGTTGAATTACACATTGAGTGAAGAAATATTTTCTACGATTCGTTTTAAATTTACTACATTGTAGCTTCATCACATGCCCCCTAGTCCTAGTATTTTTGGAAAGCGTGAACAGACGCTTCACATCTACCCGTTCAACTCCACTCATTATTTTATAGACCTCTATAGTATCTCCCCTCAGCCACCTTTTCTCCAAGCTGAAGAGCCCTAGCCGCTTTAGCCTTTCCACATAGGGAAGTCGTCCCATCACCTTTATCATTTTCATCGCCCTTCTCTGCACCTTTTCTAATTCCACTATCAGGCTCATTTTCGAAAGAGGACGTCCATCTTCCGACCCAAATCGGGAGATGGCCGCCCTTCTCTTGCGGGTGCCCAAATCGGTATAATCTAAAGCCGATTTTGGGCGCCCCCAACCGCAGTCCGTCGCGGGGACGAACAAAGTTCTTGGGGGCATGTTGGAAGGGTAGCGAAGGTGGGACAGGGGCGTGCCAGGGCATGCTTAAGAGACTGGTGCCCTCGGCCGATAATGAAAAAAAGAGCGGCCCTAGCAAGAATTTGATCCGCTTTTTTTGGACCCTTTTTTTTAGGTCCAAGTCCCAATAAAGTGCCCAAACTGCCCAGATGACCACCGGAGGGAATCAGGGATGACCTCCCCTGACTCCCCCAGTGGTCACTAACCCCCTCCCACCAAAAAAAAACTAACTTTAAAAACATTTTTTTGCCAGCCTCTAGGCCAGCCTGAAATGTCATACCCAGCTCCATGACAGCAGTATGCAGGTCCCTGGAGCAGTTTTTAGTGGATGCAGTGCACTTCAGGCAGGTGGACCCAAGCCCATCTCCCCCCATACCTGTTCCACTTGTGCTAGTAAATGGGAGCCCTCCAAACCCCCCCCCCCCAAAAAAAAAACCACTGCACCCACATCTAGGTGCCCCCCTTCACCCATAAGTGCTATGGTAATGGTGTAAAGTTGTGGGGAGTGGGTTTTTTTGGGGGGGGGGATTTGGGGGGCTCAGTACCCAAGGTAAGGGAGCTATGCACCTGAGAGGTATTTTAATGTTTTTTTTTTAATTTTTAAAAGTGCCCCCTAGGGTGCCCGGTTGGTGTCCTGGCATGTGAGGGGGACCAGTGCACTACGAATCCTGGCCCCTCCCACGACCAAAGGGCTTGGATTTGGTCATTTTTGAGATGGCCGGCTTCGGTTTCCATTATCGCTGAAAACCGATGCCGACCATCTCAAATCCGCCCAAATCCTAGGCATTTGGCTGGCACCAACCGAATTATCGAAAGAAAAGATGGCCGCCCACCTTTTTCGATAATACAGTCTGTCCCGCCCCTTCGCGCCCCCATCCTCGGAGATGAGCGGCCATGGAGATGGGCGTCCCCGTTCGATTATCCCCCTCTATATCTTTTTTGAGATACGGCGACCAAAATTGAACACAATATTCGAGGTGCAGTCACACCATGGAGCGATACAAAGGCATTATAACATCCTCATATTTGTTTTCCATTCCTTTCCTAATAATACCTAACATTCTATTTGCTTTCTTAGCCGCAGCAGCACACTGAGCAGAAGGTTTCAACATATCATCAACGACGACATCTAGATCCATTTCTTGGTCCGTGACTCCTAACGTGGAACCTTGCATGACGTAGCTATAATTCGGGTTCCTCTTTCCCACATGCATCACTTTGCACTTGCTCACATTAAACGTCATCAGCCATTTAGACGCCCAGTCTCCCAGTCTCGTAAGGTCCTCTTGTAATTTTTCACAAGCCTCCCGTGATTTAACGACTTTGAATAACTTTGTGTCGTCAGCAAATTTAATTACCTCACTAGTTACTCCCATCTCTAGGTCATTTATAAATATGTTAAAAAGCAGCGGTCCCAGCACAGACCCCTGGGGAACCCCACTAACTACCCTTCTCCATTGAGAATAATGACCATTTAAATACAACACATTTACATGGAAATCTTAACTGAAATTTAGCCCCCAATTGTATTGTCTCTTGTCGTAAAAGAAGAAATTTCTTCCTCCTTTCTTGCGTGGTTCTGAATACATCCGGAAAAATCTGAATATTCTCGCCCATATATATATAACAGAAGAAATTTGTCTTAAGTATTGTCTCAATAAAGCCTCTTTATCCATAAGGAAAACAAAAGACACCAGTAAAGTAGATCTATATTCAATATCTTCTTGTGACTGCTCCAATAGAGCAGAAACATCTAAAGTCTCTAAAACTGGTTCCTTTGATTTTAAACCACGATTAGGCAAAATATACAATTTTTGAATGGGAGGGAAATTATCTTCAGAATACTTAAAAACTTCTTTAAGAAACTTATTAAATGAGTCTGTCAAAGGGGTAAATTTAAGAAAAGGAAAATTCAAATAATTCTTAAATTTAAACTTCTTGCCCCATTCTCTAAGTTTTCAATTTTCCACCTACGGACCATTTTAGACTCTCTTCTCCTTCCCTATTTTCTTCTTCCCCGTTCCTCCTATTCTAATTAATTTTATTGTATTTGAATTTAATTGCATTGTAAGCCACTTTGAGCCTGCACAACTGTGGGAAAAACGTGGGGTATAAATGTACAATAAATAAAAATACTCTCTGTTTTCTATCTTTTAACCAGTTTTTAATCCACAATAGAACACTACCTCCTATCCCATGACTCTCCAATTTCCTCTGGAGTCTTTCATGAGGTACTTTGTCAAACGCCTTCTGAAAAATAAGTGTTTGAGGCTTCTGCAGATAAGGACAGTGCTCACAGGACAGGGTGGGGATGGGGATAAACTTTGTCCCTGTGTCATTCTCTAATCCTGAACCTCTTGGGAGTAATAAAGCATAACAACCCAATCCTATCCATGAGACCCAAACTTGCACATCTCTAACGGAGTGCAGTTCTTTATTATCCTTATAAAAAGGTCTGCCACTTGCACCTTCTTTTTTACCCTCCCAGAGACAGTGTTCTAAGTTAAATCTGGTGGACTACTACTACTACTATTTAGCATTTCTATAGCGCTACAAGGCATACGCAGCGCTGCACAAACATAGAAGAAAGACAGTCCCTGGTCAAAGAGCTTACAATCTAATAGACAAAAAGTAAGCAAATCAAATCAATTAATGTGTACAGGAAGGAGGAGAGGAGGGTAGGTGGAGGCGAGTGGTTACAAGTGTTTCCAACACTGGACCTATATCCACCTGCATAACTTTAATCATGTCCCTGATAAGGGCTTGGCACACACTAAACAGGCATTAATATGAAAGCAACAAAGCATTTTTAGTGTGGAATATTCCTAGCAGATCTACACAAAGAATCAGAATATGATTGCAGTTCCCTCCTACCCTCTTCCTCATACTATTAATACTACACCTCCTTGTGACCTCAATACTGTTATCATATGTGCACAGGGGAATAGACACCAGCTGTTGTTCATCTCTCCTTACTGGATATTTACATCCACAATAGCCTCGCCCACTAGTTATAGAAATATGTCCTTTACCAGTCTCCTATCATCAATAAAGCATAAATCTCAGAAAATTCTAATACCGCCTCTGAAATTTAACCACACAAAAAAACCCATCAGTGCCAGCATTTAATTAGGAGAAGGGAGTACTTATCGACAATCGTCTGACATTTAAAAAATATATTTTTGCCATTGTCCGGAAATCTTTTTTTTTGTCCTGCATCAAATTTGGCTGGCTAGAGCTCTCTGTTTTCTCATTCATTCCTTTGTTATGCGCATCTTGACTACTGTAATTCTGTTCTTCATGGTGTACAGCAATATCAACTACGCCACTTACAACTGGTTCAAAATACTTCTGTTAAGCTGATATATGGAGCTAGAAAGTTTAATACAGTGTTTCCCCTTTACTTTTTGCGGAACACTGGCTCTCAGTATCACATTTGATTTACAATTCTTGTCATAACCTTTCAAGTTCTACATTCAGGCATTCCACTTTTTCTATTTAAGCATCTTATTCCCTACTTTCAAATCCGTTCATTGCGCTCATCTCAGCTATCTCTCCTTGTGGTGCCTACCTTTCTACAGATTCACTTGCATTCAGCTAGAACATCTGCTTTTTCAGTGGTCTCCCCCTCTTTGGAATAATATCCCTCTTCATTTCTGGTCGGAACTTTTCCTTTTAATTTTTAAGGCAATCATAAAGGCCCATTTCTTAAGCTTTTCCAGAATATATAGGTAGATTAACCCTGCCATCGCTACCCCATTTCAGCAAAATCCCATTTTTATCACTGTCTGGTCTATTCTTTTCACTTTCCTCCCCACCTATTGTGTTTTCCCCCTTCCTTATTAAGGTTAAACTATTGCTTTTTCCTTAAGCTTTAGTTATTATGCCCCATTGTAATCCAATTGCTTAAATGTTTTCCTCCTTTATTCTTCTATTTTACATTTTTTTTGTGAACCTCTTAGATGACTTTGATTATTTTTAGTGGTATTTTTGTGGTATATTAAATAAACTTTAACTGTCAACTGTAGGTGGAAGCAAATGGGTGGAACCATGTTCCAACACCCTCGGTATTAAGAATTAATGCTGTGTTCTATCTGAAGAGGTAGATAACCATTCTCTATTTACCTGTTCCATCCCACTCATTTTATAGACCTTTATCATAATCCCTCTTGGCCATCTCTTCTCTAAGCAGAAAAGCCCTAACCTGTTCAAACTTTCTTCATATAGAGAAGCTGCCCAATTCCCTCTATCATTTTGGTTGCCCTTCTTTGTACTTTTTTATTTTTAGTTCCTCTTTTTGTTGAGATAGGGTGACCAAAAAACTGCACATTACATCTTGCTTGTAATGTATTGGTAATGATATTTTCTACGTTATATATGCCATTTTATACACTTAGCGGATATTAATTGTTATATTTTGTAATTTATTTTATGTACGACTTTAGACCCCTGCCAAAGGCATGGAGGGGCATAATCGAAATGGGCGCTCAAGTTTTCCTGAGGACGTCCTCGCAGGACATCCCGGCGAAGGGGCGGGGAAACCCGTATTATTGAAACAAGATGGGCGTCCATCTTTCATTTCGATAATACGCTCGGGGGCGCCCAAACCTTGACATTTAGGTCATCCCTAGAGATGGTCGTCCTTAGACTTGGTCGTTTCTGATTTTCGGCGATAATGGAAACCAAGGACGCCCATCTCAGAAACGACCAAATGCAAGTCCTTTGGTCATGGGAGGAGCCAGCATTCGTAGTGCACTGGTCCCCCTCACATGCCAGGACACCAACCGGGAACCCTAGGGGGCACTGCAGTGGACTTCAGAAAAAAGCTCCCAGGATCGTAGCTCCCTTACCTTGTGTGCTGAGCCCCCAAAACAGATTACCCACAACTGTACACCAATACCATAGCCCTTATTTATTCATTTGTTACATTTGTATCCCACCTTGGGTGAAGGGGGGAACCTACATATGGGTAAAGTGGGTTTCTGGTGGGTTTTGAAGGGCTCACATTTACCACCACAAGTGTGACAGATGGGGGTGGGATGGGCCTGGGTCCACCTGCCTGAAGTGCACTGCACCCACTAAAACTGCTCCAGGGACCTGCATACTGCTGGTCATGGAGCTGGATATGATATTTGAGGCTGGCAAAAAAAAATTTTTTTTTTAATTTTGTTTGAGGTTGGGAGGGGGTTAGTAACCACTACTACTACTACTACTACTACTTAACATTTCTAGAGCGCTACTAGGGTTACGCAGCGCTGTACAATTTAACAAAGAGAGACAGTCCCTGCTCAAAGAGCTTACAATCTAATAGACAAGTGAACGGTCGGTCCGATCGGGGCAGTCAAATTGGGGCAGTCTGGATTCACTGAACGGTAAGGGTTAGGTGCCGAACGCAGCATTGAAGAGGTGGGCTTTAAGCAAAGACTTGAAGATGGGCAGGGAGGGGGCTTGGCGTAAGGGTTCAGGAAGGTTGTTCCAAGCATAGGGTGAGGCGAGGCAGAATGAGCGGAGCCTGGAGTTGGCGGTGGTGGAGAAGGGTACTGAGAGGAGGGATTTATCCTGTGAACGGAGGTTACGGGCGGGAACGTAAGGGGAGATGAGGGTAGAGAGGTAGTGAGGGGCAGCAGACTGAGTGCATTTGTAGGTAAGAAGGAGAAGCTTGAATTGAATGCGGTATCTGATCGGAAGCCAGTGAAGTGACCTGAGGAGAGGGGTGATATGAGTATATCGGTTCTGGCGGAATATGAGACGTGCAGCAGAGTTCTGAACAGACTGAAGGGGGGATAGATGGCTAAGTGGGAGGCCGGTGAGGAGTAAGTTGCAGTAGTCCAGGCGAGAGTAAGGGGAGTAAGGGGAGGTCATCCCCAATTCCCTCCAGTGGTCATCCGGTCAGTTCGGGTACCTTGTTGTGGCTTGGTCGTAAGAAAAAAAGGACCAGGTAAAGTCGTCCAAGTGTTCGTCAGGGACGCCCTTTCCCATTATGCGTCAAGGATGCCCATGTGTTAGGCACGCCTTCACTACGCCTCCGACACGCCCCTGGGAACTTTGGTCGTCCCCGCGATGGAAAGCAGTTGTAGACACCCAAAATCGGCTTTCGATTATGCAGATTTGCACGACCCTGTGAGAAGGACGCACATCTTGCAATTTGTGTCGAAAGATGGGCGTCCTTCTTTTTCGAAAATAAGCCCGATAGTGTCAAAACTTGGCCAAGCCAGGTCACTGCACAATAAAGTTGCACGAGACAAACCTTTGATAGTATTCTCATTCTCTGGACTAACTCTGCTGTTGTGTGCTGCTCAGAGCCTGTTCAACTACATCTATTCATATGTCAGTAGCTTTGTTTTTCTGAATAGTTTCTATCATTTTACCTGGCACTGACAACAGGGCTCACCATTCTATAGTTTCCCATATCACCGTAGGATCATTTTTTAAATCTTCACATTATATTGGTCTCACCCCAATTCTGATATGTTATAGATTACTAATAATGGATATGTAATTTCACGTTAGAGATTTTTTTTTCAGGTCTGAGATGTATATTATCCAGTCCTGGTGATTTGTTATTCTTTAGTTTGTCAATTTGCTCTATTACATCTTCCAAATTCACTGTGATTTGCTTCAGTTCCTCTGAATCATGAGTACTAAAGAATGTTTTCAGTATAAGTATCACCCCAATAGAATTCAATTGCTTTTTCTGTTAGGGCCTTGTCCCCACTGAGTGCCCCTTTACTCCTTGGTAATCTAGCACAGTGATTACCAGCCTTTTCAAGTTTAATATACACTGACATTTTCAAAAATATTATGTGGCACGCCAACCACACTGTGTGGCAAACAGTATGGACATGAGAGGCATTTGACAAAGTACCTCAAGAAAGACTCCAGAGGAAATTGGAGAGTCATGGGATAGGAGGTAGTGTTCTATTGTGGATTAAATACTGGTTAAAAGATAGAAAACAGAGAGTAGAGTTAAATGGTCAGTATTCTCGATGGAGAAGGGTAGTTAGTGGGGTTCCCCAGCGGTCTGTGCTGGGACCGCTGCTTTTTAACATATTTATAAATGACCTAGAGATGGGAGTAACTAGTGAGGTAATTAAATTTGCTGATGACACAAAGTTATTCAAAGTCGTTAAATCACGGGAGGATTGTGAAAAATTACAAGAGGACCTTATGAGACTGGGAAACTGGGCGTCTAAATGGCAAATGACATTTAATGTGAGCAAGTGCAAAGTGATGCATGTGGGAAAGAGGAACCCGAATTATAGCTACGTCATGCAAGGTTCCATGTTAGGAGTCACAAACCAAGAAAGGGATCTAGGTGTCGTCGTTGATGATACGTTGAAACCTTCTGCTCAGTATGCTGCTGCGGCTAAGAAAGCAAATAGAATGTTAGGTATTATTAGGAAAGGAACAGAAAACAAAAATGAGGATGTCATAGTGTCTTTGTATCGCTCCATGATGCGACCGCACCTCGAATAATGTGTTCAATTCTGGTTGCCGCATCTCAAAAAAGATATCGCGGAATTAGAAAAGGTGCAGAGAAGGGCGACGAAAATGATAAAGGGGATGGGACGACTTCCCTATGAGGAAAGGCTAAAGCGGCTAGGGCTCTTCAGCTTGGAGAAGAGGCGGCTGAGGGGAGATATGATAGAGGTCTATAAAATAATGAGTGGAGTTGAACAGGTAGATGTGAAGCATCTGTTTACGCTTTCCAAAAATACTAGGACTAGGGGGCATGCGATGAAGCTACAATGTAGTAAATTTAAAACGAATCGGAGAAAATATTTCTTCACTCAACGTGCAATTAAACTCTGGAATTCGTTGCCAGAGAATGTGGTAAAGGGGGTTAGCTTAGCGGAGTTTAAAAAAGGTTTGGACGGCTTCCTAAAGGAAAAGTCCATAGGACGTGGGGAAAATCCACTAGTTCTGGGATAAGCCGTATAAAATGCCAGGGTATTTGTGACCTGAATTGGCCACTGTTGGAAACAGGATGCTGGGCTTGATGGACCTTTGGTCTTTTCAAGTACGGCAATACTTATGTATGTACTTATGACTCATAAGGCCAAAAGAAAAGCTAAGGAGACAATGGAAGTCCCATCAGAGGCTAGGACTCAAAAGCTACATCCTACATGCTGCTGTTAATTCCCTCAATCTAGGGTTATGGATGAATCTAGGAAACAGAAAGACATGTGTTGCTACATTTTTGCTCAGAAAGGAGCTTCTGTATATTTAAGAGCTGCCGCTGGTAAGTCTTGTTGTTGGGAGGTACTGAGAACAGAACCCAGGGGCTAATCTGGGCCTCAGCACCAGGGAGCAATGATTTTTTTTTCTGTGGCACACACAGAAGGTCTAAAGGTACATCAGTTTGCTATGGCACACTTGTTGGGACACATTAATCTAGCAGCCTGATTCGCTCACATGTTCTTTGCTTTGAAGCTAGCACACAACCCACTTGAGAGATAACTGGAGGTAATTGAGAGATGTACTTAATATCAGTCCTTTCAACTTGATAAAGCTGAAATGTTATTTCCAGAAAATCTACAGTTTGCCTTCCACTACTATTGCTTATTGCAGCCCTTGCTAAGGACAACTTCCCCCAAACTCATCACTGAAGAGAAAGGGGTTTTGGATTTAGTGCGTGCCTTTTTCAGCTGTAGCTCTAGGTGAGTTACTTTTGGGTACAGCAGGTACTTTCCTATCCCCAGAGTGCTTACAATCTAAGCTTGTATCTGATGCAATGGAGGGTTAAATGACTTGCCAAAGATCACAATCAGCCACAGTGGGATCTGGAACCAGGCTTCCCTAGTTTTCAGCCCACTATTCTATTAACTACTCCTCCATTCCAAGATTAAAACAATAAAGCAAATGAAAAGACCAAAACTGGATAAACAATGTCTTACATCAACAAAAATATTTTAATGCTCAAATTTGGGTGGTGGGGCTAGTTCTGGGCAAGACTTCTACGGTCTGTGTCCTGAAAATGGGGCTAGTTCTCGGCAAGACTTCTACGGTCTGTGTCCTGAAAATGGCAGATACAAATCAAGGTAAGGTATACACAAGAAGTAGCACATATGAGTTTATCTTGTTGGGCAGACTAGATGGACCGTGCAGGTCTTTTTCTGCCGACATCTACTATGTTACTATGTTGTTATAGAACAGAATACACCTATGCTGCCTTCAATACTTTATTTCTTCTAAGGAGCTGTTCTACCAAAAATATAAATAGGGCATCTCAAATCATAACTGCCAAGGGGCACGTAAGTGGCCCACAAGTCACTATCCAGCTTATTTTCGAAAGAGATCGCCGGCCATCTTCCGACACAAATCGGGAGATGGCCGACCAAGTGGAGGAGTGGCCTAGTGGTTAGTCTGGTGGACTTTGGTCCTGGGGAACTGGGTTCGATTCCCACTGCAGGCACAGGCAGCTCCTTGTGACTCTGGGCAAATTACTTAACCCTCCATTGCCCCAGTACCTGTATATAATATGTAAGCCGCATTGAACCTGCTATGAGTGGGAAAGCGCGGGGTACAAATGTAACAAAATAAATCTCTCAAGGCTGGCGAAATCGGCATAATCGAAAGCCGATTTTGGCCGGCCTAACTGCAGTACGTCACGGAGCTGGCCAAACTTCAAGGGGGTGTGTCGGAAGGGTAGCGAAGGCAGGACAGGGGCGTGCCAGGGCATGCTTAAGAGATGGCCGGCTTCGCCCGATAATGGAAAAAAGAAAGCCGGCCCTGACGAGCATTTGGCCGACTTGACTTGGTCCCTTTTTTTCAGGTCCAAGTCCTAAAAAAATGCCCGAACTGACCAGATGACCACCGAAGGAAATCAGGGATCACCTCCCCTTACTCCCCCAGTGGTCACTAACCCCCTCCCACCCTCAAAAAAACAACTTTAAAAACTTTTTTTGCCAGCCTCAAATGTCATACTGAGGTCCATCACAGCAGTATACAGGTCCCTGGAGCAGTTTTAGTGGATGCTGTAGACGTCAGGCAGGCAGACCCAGCCCCCCCCCCCCCCCCCCACCTTACACTTGTGGTGGAAAATGGGAGCCCTTCAAAACCCATCCGAAACCCACTGTACCCACATGTAGGTGCACCCCTTCACCCCTTAGGGCTATGGTAGTGGTGTATAGTTGTGGGTAGTGGGTTTTGGGGGTTCAGCACACAAGCTAAGGGAGCTATGCACCTGGGAGCTTTTTTTTTTTTTTAATTTTTAGAAGTGCCCTCTAGGGTGCCCGGTTGGTGTCCTGGCATGTCAGGGGGACCAGTGCACTACAAATGCTAGCCCCTCCAATGACCAAGTGCCTTGGATTTGGCCGGCTTTGAGATGGCTGGCCTCGGTTTCCATTATCGGCAAAAACCGAGGCCAGCCATCTTAAACCCGGCCATCTCTGACATTTGGCCAGCCCCAACCGTATTATCGAAATGAAAGACGGATGCCCATCTCGTTCGAAAATATGGTTGGCCCCACTCCTTCATGGCGCCGTCCTTGGAGATGGGCGCCCTTAAGAGATGGTCGGCCCCGTTTGAAAATGCCCCTCCACGGGTCACTCAAGCAGGAAAACAATGCAAAATGAATACAAAACAAAGCATTTTATAAATTATTTTAATCCCACTGATTTCTTTGTATAGTATTAAAAAGCATCCCCATTTCAAAATGTTTAAAACTTTATTATGATGTGGGTTACCTAACTGTATAACCTGAAAAAAAAAGGTCAGTTATAAAAATGTACATCTAACCCTGTTCCCAATTCATTAAATGTATGCCATTGATGGGCTTGTGGTCTAAAGCTAAAAAAGCAACAAAACATTTTTGCTTACAGAAAATATTCTAGGAGTAAGCTTTTAAAGTAAGCTTTTTCAAACTAATCAACAAATGCATAATTAAACATGATTTAGCATGTCAAAGTAGAAACCCGCCTAGAGCCTTAAAAATGACTGAAATCTACAAACTATAGCCAAAACTACTCATTGAAAAACGTCATATGAATGTTTCTCTTAGATACAAACACCCAGCAGGATTGAAAGACATTTTAATAGGCTATCGTGAATTGGCCCTGTATGACCATTTTCCGGTCTAGCAAGGATGCTACTTTCAAGAAAATCATGTCTTATTTTAAACAGCTTTAAAGGTTTGCTCTCATTCTGAACATTAAGTCTTCACTGCTTTCATCCCACTCCTACTGGTCTATATTTTACCACTGTATAAAACAGAATGTCTTTTTAATTTTCCTATTATAAATTATTTTTTACCAAACATGAAGAAAATAAAGCTTTCACCAAGAGATCAGATGCTTTTTATGGCACTTTCACTTCACACAGGACCCACAAATCCTTTACAAGTTAGTTAGTGTCCAACAAAACTATGAACCACCTCCAGGATATGGCCAAGCAAAAGTTTTATGACCAGACTGCATGAACACTTCTTAAAAAAAAAAAAAAGGAGCGGACAGAAGACAGAACATGTTTCCTGATACCTATAGCATGGGACACTAAACTTGGCTAGCCTAGTCTACAAACTAATCTCAGGATAGCAGCAAACAAGAATCAGTTTGCGAGGCCAAATCACTATTTCAATGTTCTAGAGAAACTAGTAGTAACTCCTTTGATTTAAAAAAAAAAACACACAAACACATGAAAATAAACCAGCGGAAATTAAACTCATGGTCACATCCATAACCGCCCATCAACCCCAAACCTTCTAAAAAGAAATTTTTAAAAAGTCACTATAACAATCAAAGTTTCTCACTTAAAAAGGAACCACACACTGCACCTTAAAATAATTGGCGCATGACTATTCCTTCTGTCAGTCCATAATAAGATTCCTAATTACACCTTTACAGTCCTCAATTAAATTACACCCTTTCAGTTCTCAATTACTGCAATTAAGGCTTCAGCCGTGCCAAACCTAAACAGCAGCCCCGCCTCTCTCTGTCCAAGTCCACCACAAACTTTTGCAAGCGGCAGGGCCCACGGACTGTACTTACTTGCTGGGCGCGGGGCGTTTTGCTCAGGGGCTTCCTGAAGAAGGAAGTCCTGGCGGTGAAATACAGCTCCTCCGAGTCCTCCTCCAGACTGCTATAGCCGCTGCTCATGCTGCTGGTCCACGTCATCGGCTGCACCGGGGCCCCCACCACCACGAACTTGCCTCACCTGCTTCCACCGTCGCCGCGCCGCATCAACATTCTGCAGCTGCCCGGCGGGGCCAGGGATCACCTTCCCTGGCTGCCAACCCTCCACCGTCCCCTCCCTCCCGGCTAGAAACGGTCTCCAGCTGGCTCCGATCTGACAACTCACAACTTCCTGGCCCCTGTCTGTCCGTCTACCCAAACTTGAAGCCTGAAGCGGTGCTTTTATACAGAGGCCAAACTTTTCCCGGCTAATGCGGAACTATGAGCTTCCTCTCGATGCGACGTGGTAAGACTCCAGTTCGGGATGTTCCTGTACAAACGGCTGATGATGAAGTCACTATGGCTATGCCCTGACGGTAACCGCTTCCTGCTCGCTGCTTCTCCGCCCTCTGGCTCTAACGCCCATTAGCAGCCCAAGATCCTCCCGGCCGCAGTCATCACCGGCGATCAGTAAAGGAGCCGCTGCCTATTACACACCCACGCAAACGAGTGAAACATAAAGCAAAAGAAAACAGAATCCGGGGTAGGGCACGTGGAGTATTACTTTTCTCCCACAAATACTACTACCCGCTATTGTTACAGAATATGTCCGGAAGTGAATACTTCGTGTTGAAAACACGCCGAAGAATACTTAAAATTCGCCTAAATAAAAGTTTGCCAGGCTTCAGACTAAAACTAATTGTTGTGATTTTTCAATGGCAAGTGAGTGAAGTTTAGGTTCACCTTAATCCTCCAACTAAATTATTATTATTTATTTTACTTTTTTATGGAGGAAAGCATAATGATTATGGTAGGATAAAATACAGAGTATGTAAAACAGTTTGCTAACCCAAGAGAAGTTGGAAAAAAAAAAGTAAGTGGGGAAAGCATGCATAGCATGGCTCCTGGATATTTTTTTTTTTTATTTGCTTTTATGAGAATGCATACCCAACAAAATTTGAGGAAACAATAGAAATAACTGTTTGTTTTTTCAAAATAAAAAAAAACTTTAAACAAGAACAGAGAAGAGTAAACCTCTAAGAAACAAATCTATATGCAAATAGAAATAGTTTCCATATTTAAGACCCTTTAACAAATTTTCTCCTCAAATCAAACCGCAACCCACTAAGGGGCCGATGCATTAAAGTCCCAGGAAGAAACTGCCTGCTAACCCCAGTAAAAATTACCGAGGTGGAAATAGCGGGTGATTCACTAAAGAAATTGCATGCAAATGAGCTGTACGGACTTTTACTGTGGTGGGGGAAAGCGTCAGGGCATGGGCATAGCAGTCAATCAGTAAGCATAGCTGCTATGCACATGCCCAGAAACGGAACAGCCTCCACTGCTACATGGCTTCCATACACGCCAGCTTTACACACCAGAAACAGACACGTGATCTGTTTTGCTACCATATGTGTGTGTCACATATGGTAGCAAAACAGATCATTTGTCTGTTTCTGACATGTAAAGCAGTATGTATAAAAGCCATGTGTAGCTGCTTTTTTTTTCAAAACTTTTTTGTTCCAGGCCACCACAGCTCCCCACCCATCCCTGTCCCAAGACAAACGCCCTGCAAGAAGAAGGTAGACACAGGCAGGTAGGAAATACTATGGATGTAACAGGGCATCACACAGGGGTCCAGAGAGCTTAATAGAACTTTAATACACTCTGACCTGGCCTCATTGCTGTTTTCCTGTTCCTGCTTGCAATCTATACATGCCAATCAACAAGAAAGCATGGTGAAAGCATGCAGCCTCCACCATGGTTATTTGCTTTTCTTTGCACGCATGCTCAGTTATGGGCTCCCTCATGGCTGATCCAAATGGCCTGTTTGGTAGGAGTGTGCAGATATACGTGGAAAATATTGGTGCCTCATCTACGGCATGGTTAGAACAATCAAGTGGAAAGATATTGGCCGTCCACAAGAAGGCTGGAACACCTGAGCAGTTAAAGTAATGCAGGTAGCATTGCTATAACAGCTCCTGACCACTCGTTAAAATTCCCCTGTAAAAGTTAAGCATTTCTTTAAGTGCATCACACGGGGACAGCTGTGCATCCTTCAGAATGCACATTTGAATATAGATCAGCACATTTAAATAAATTAGTATGCTATTCTCGTCTGCTGCCACGAACGTTAAAAAGCCGATAGACCCCTTTTGTGCATCTCCTACTGAATAATGTGCTTGCTAAACCGGCTGGAACTGGTCAAAAAAGCACGTTGCTGGTCAGATAACTTTAATGCATTGCCCCCTAAGTGACGTTATCAATTCCTGATAGAAATTTCTCCAGTTGTAAAAAGTTATAGAGAATATATTGATTCTCCCAATAAATGACTAAGCACTTACAGGGGAATTAAAAAAGAAAAGAAAGAAAGAGGCACCCTTGGCCAAGACTCAAGAGTGCAAGACCAAGAAGGCCTTCCTTACTAACTGTGTACCTGAGAAACATCTAGAAACATTTGCATAGTATTCCCACAAAAAATCTTACTCTTGTTCTTAAAATAAGATTTCATAATTGCTACTTTATCACCCTTATTAAAAAAAAATTTTAAACACCAAGAGAGTAGCTGTAGATGGAATATTATCCATTGAATTCTCCAGAAAGGTGAAAATATCTACACTTACTGAGAGAGCCAACGGGGCTATATCCTCCTCTTGTCTTGGAGCTTCGGCCTTCCAAGTTGGTAAATAGTAACAGTTTACAAGAGAAATTTGTTCATAATTAGATAAACATAAAACTTCCTTAAGAAATTTGTGAAGTAGTTTTTCAGCAGACAGTAAATGAGTTTTAGGAAAATTCACAAACCTAAGGTTCCTGGCCCTTGAGGAGTTTTCCATAGCCTCAATCTTATGATGGACTAAGCTATCCGTAATCACTGAAGTACTGGTCAGGGCCGGCTTGAGGGATAGTGGCGTCCTGAGTCAACTTGCTTTGGCAGTGCCCCCTAACCTCATAGCATTGCTTCTGGCACCACCTCCCTCCTCCCTTCCCGTGGGGTTCGGCATCTCTTCCTCTTGTGGACTGGCTGAAGGTAGCCTGTTAGGCTGCTGCTGCTGCTGCTCCCACCGGCAATCAACAAACTACAAGATGATGGAGTGAGAGAAGTGAGGAAACGGTGCCAGATCCACAGGGAGGGGGAAGAGAGAAAGGGAGAGACTGGACCGAGGGGGAAGGGGGAGAAAAGGCTTAACCTGTAGACCAGGTGAGGTCAGAGGCTGAGTATTTTGGCACCCTTAGTTGCCAGCGCCCTCGGCCACAGCCTCACCTGGTCCAATGGTTAAGCCAGCCCTGGTACTTGTTGATTGTAATGAAGCAATTCTTGATTCCATAACCTGGACTTGAGATGATATAAATAATAAAATTCCATCACATTCCTTAAACTTGGCAACAACCTCAGAGGAAAGCTGACATAATTGTGGAACCACATGTAATTTTCAGTTTGCAAAACAACCGCCCAGATGTCTTTAAGAAAAACTTCTTGAGATTCAGATAATGCCACCACATCAGATGTGCCAGTTTCAGTAGGAAGCAACACTTCTTTAGGCATAAAGAAGGAAACCTCTGGGGTATTAGTCTCCAGAGGTCCTCCTAGTCTCAGAGATGAATCAGACAACAATTTGGTTTGAGGTGGAGGAGTTCTTCAAGTGCAGCTAAAATAAGTTTCACTGGACGAAGGACCACCCACAGAAGCAGGTAACATCTCTCCCCTAAGAACATGTTTGTCCATAGGGCCTCCACCAACCGGAGTGGAGGATTCCACATGCTTGGCCTTGACTTTCCTTTTCCATATCAGAAAAGTCAAACAAAGAGGAAAACGTTTCCAATGCAACCCAACAAAAGAGGAAAGGAAGATATAAGTCTTACTTTAAAACTTCTTTGTGCTCCAAGGGGCAGGACTTGCCCCTTTGGCGTGCCACAGAGTTCCCCTGCTCTTATGGGAGCACTCCAGCTGCCTCAGAGATGATGTCAGATGCCGCGGGAAAGCAGAGATGCAATTGGGTCAGCTGCTACACCTTCCAGTAAGGCCCACGTCTGCCTGCTGGTCTCAGAGCTCCCTCTCTCCTCCCCTCCCCTCCCCTCATGGAATTTTTAACAACCCCTCTGCATGTAGGTGTTTATGTGTTGGGGCAGATGTAAGGGTAGTTTTTGTGGGTTGTGGTAGCTGTGAGGTGAGATGTTTCAGAATATGGGCAGTTTGCGGGATGGTGGGACAGTTCCAGGGGGATTGTGTGTGTGTGTGGAGGGGGGGGGGGGGTGTTAATATACAACCTGAAAGCCTATCGAAGTAGTGTACATTCAGGTACAATAGGTATTTTTCTGTCCCTGGAGGGCTCACAATCTAAGTTTGTACCTGAGACAATGGAGGGTTATATCTGGGGTTTAGAGCAGTTTAGCGGGCAGAGGGGTAGGGGTAGTTTGCAAGGGCCAGATCTAGGGGTAGCTTTTGGGGTGATGTTTACAATGTGGGGTAGTGTGGGAGTAGATTTAGGGGGTTAAAACAGTTTATGGGGTGGTGGGACAGTTGGGTGGTAGATTGTCAGGATAGGAGCAGTTTGGGGAATGGTGGGGCAGTTGTGGGAATAGTTGTTTTCTGGGAAGAGTAGTATGTAGGGGTGATGGTGGTGCAGCAGCAATTGCAGGGGTTAGTTTTAGAATACTGCCATTTTGAACCTGGTACAGGCAGGAGTGACTGGGTTTTGCTCCTGCTTTTCCAGACTAGACACCAGAGATATTTCAAGGAGGAGGGGGCAGTTGCTAATGGAGAGACATTTCCTCTTTGGAAAGGCCTTCTGGCTGGGGATAGCATTTGATGATTGCAGTGGCCTTCCAAATGGGTGTGACATTTGCTGATTCAGAGGCCTTCCATATGGGGGAAGCCTTACATGGGGGAGGGTCTGCAGAGTAGAGGGGAGGTCTTTGGGGTGAGGGAGATCCTTCCAAGTGAGGGGATCTTGCATTGGGGTAGGACATTGGGGAGGAGACTGTGATTGGGGAAGTAATAGGGGTGGGGAGCTCACTGTCACCTGGCTGGCCCCTTTAAGAAGTGCCCAGGAGCATCAGCTACAGCTTAGCAGCCCAGTGCTCCCAGGATGGAAAATGGCTTGCAGTGTTCACAGCCAGCCACAATATTAAATTTACATACAAATTAGTTTTTATGTGCACTTACGTGTTTTACATCTCATTAGTATGTAACCCATGGTAACACAATAACTAACCCCCATACGCTCTAATTCTATAAACTTGTGCACACAGTGATAGAATAAGGTCAGTGGCATGAATAACCTAATTCAATAATTGGCTGTTAATTAGATTTAGTGGCCAATTATTGGCTAATATTGACCTTAATTGGCACCAGGTAGCAGTTATGCACATAACTGCCCTTAGTCTCTGTTCTATAAGTTGTGCATTCAAATTTCAGAGTTTGCAACTTCAAGAGGGGCATGGACCTGGGAGAGGCATGGGTGGGTTGGGTCATGTCAGGCAGTTACAGGCATGTGTTTCTGCACTGGTGGTGCCTTCTTCAGCAGTCTGGATGTTGTCTTGAGAAGGTAATGTGCAAAGCGCTCAAGATGAGTAGCAAACTAGCGACGTGCAGCAGCCGCATCTTCAAATATACAACAAAGGTCTTTTTCAAGACCCTAACGCTACTCACAAGAGACTCCATCTTGAGCGCTTTGCCCATTAACTTCTCAAGACAACATCCAGACTCCTGAAGAAGGCACCACCAGTGCCAAAACAGGGTACCTTGTAGAGTCTTCTCTCAAATAAATTATATTTCAAATATTGGATGTCTCTGGTCTGTTTTTTGAAGAGCCTGGTTCCGTTCCCACTCCTGTTCTTCCTCCTGAGATTTTCCGTGGGACACTGTTGTTCTTTTCCACCTTCTGGTGGTTTTGTTGCTCCTGGCAGGGGAAATCTGCCATTGTGTAACACTAGGTGTGCACTTTTTGACTTTTTATGTAGTGTGTTTTATAATCAATTTTTGCAGTTTATTTTTTCCAGGATACTTTATCAAAAGATGTACATGAACTTTCCATATAATATCTGCAAAAGAAACGCGCTCAGGCTAGAAAGCTGATCTTGTGCAGGTTCAATAAAATGCCACAAGTTCAACTTAAACAAAAAAAATCTAAACTGAGGTGAGAAAATTCAGAATAATGACTACCCCTGTAGCACTATAGATCAGCATTCATTATGTTACATCTGAAATGGTTTTTAAGATATTCCACAACAAAATGATATACAATATATTACAACTTGTAATGCAGTTAAGCTGGGTTTAAATAGTACAAATGCATCTCAGCATATGCTGTCTGCAAATCTCATTACAGGTCAGCAAAAGAGGAGTGGAGGGTAGACAGAAGGGATGAGACAGTAACAGTTTATAGTTGAAAAGCCCCTATGTCTGAAAGTGGGTGAAAAGCCATATCTCAAATCCTTTTCTGTTTGATCATTTCAAATTATTTGAAATTGGAATGATCACTTTCTATTGAATCCTGTTGTTAGTTTCATACATTGGCTTTCTTACCCATTATCAGGCATAATATAGGGCTTTGCAGGTGTAAAATGTTACATTAAAAAAATTAAGCATAGAAAAATGAAGACAGATAAAGACCATATGGCCTATCCAGTCTGCCCATCCATGCCATCTACTGTCCCTTCCTCTACCTTAGAGATCCTATGTACTTGTCTCAAGCTTTCTTGAAGATGTCTTTATTATTCTCATCACCTCTGTTTACCCACCCCTTTTAGTGAGCTGTAATGACATATGCAGACAGCCTAAGACCTTAAATGTTAACTGCATTGTCTCTTCATTGACCTGTTGAAGACAGGATAACTCTTGAAAGTTGTGAAATATAATCTAATAAATAGATAACTTAATATGTCATTTACTTATTTTTATTTTATTTTATTTTACATTTTACTCACACCTTTTCAGTAGTAGTTCAAGGTGAGTTACATTTAGGTACACTGGGTATTTCTACAACCTTATCTGACTCTTATTTCCACATAAGAAAACATTTTTAACCTTTGTTATTTCTTGATCCCTTAAGCTGCAAATATTAAGATGATTGCAGCCTCTCTTATCAGCTACAGATTTTTGTACTGTGATTTAAAGTGTGTTTTTATCAACCTTTGATTATTGCAACATCATCTATCTTGTGCTGCCAGGTTTATGATATGTTCTATGCAAGTTTTTCAAAATGTGATGTCAAGATTAATGGCTGGTTATTCTAAACAGGATCATATTACTCCTTAACTTAAAACATTACATTGATTTCTAATGGCGACTCAAATTAATTTCCAGGTGTTGAATTTTTTTTTAAAGCATTGCATGGTATTGTTCCTCTGCATTCAGAAAGGAATTTTGTTATATGATCAGGGCTGGTGTTAGACGGGGGTGGAGAGAAGGGGAAGACATGCCAGCTATTTTTAAAACAGACGGGGGGGGGGGGGGTTAAAGAGAGGGAGAAATGCCAGACCGGGGTGGGAGAAGGTAAAGGGGAAGAAATGATGGGCCCAGAAACAGAGGAGAGGGAGGGAGAGATAGATGGTGGACAATGGGATAGCAGTCTGAATGAAGAGAAAGGGAGAGATGGTAGACCCAGGGGTGATAAGGAGGGAGGAAGAAATGCTGGATGGAAGGGCAGTTGAGAACAGAAAGAGAGAGATGGTGGACCATAGGGGTGGACAATGAGAGGAGGAGAGATGAACCCTTGGGGCAGGAGGGAAGAGAGGTTGGATAAGAAGATTCTAGGGGTTGGAGTGAAAGGGATAGGGAGATGTCAGGCAATGACAGTGGGGTGGGCTACAACAGTAGAGAGAGAGGGAGGATTCTGGAAATGTTGGAACCATGTGAGAGGTCAAAAGGAGGGGTGGCAAGGAGATGAATGAGAGGAGAATAGTGAGTATAGATGTAGAAATGTGGTAATGGGGAGTAGATTGAAGGAAATAGGAGACTGGGAAAGGAGTGAGAGGGGAAATGGGAGAGCTAGGGACTGAGAGGAGGTGAAAAATTGATAGGAAGCTGAAAATTTAAAAGAAGGGTGAAAGTTTGAGTAAACAGAGGCAGAAAATTTTAAAAAAAAGGAAGTAAAGAGCTGAAAGGGAAAAATCAATATGTCAGAGACATGCAAAATGAGGGAATGGAACAAGAGAGGAGAAAAGAAAAATGAATAGGAGACACTGGAAAGGGAATTGGCAGAAGACAGACAGGAAAGCAGAAAAGAGAAACCGGGACCAAGATGATGGGAAAACAAAATGTCCAGATAACAAAGGTAGAAAATAGTGTTTTATTTGAATTTAATAACTGGAATATGTTAGCTTTGGGATATGTGCATCACAGATGTTTTTATACTGTATTCAGTGGTGTAGCCAGATAGCTGATTGGGGGGAGCCAAAAATGGGTAGGCACTAAATTGTCTCCTCTCCCAAATGCAAAATATATATACCTGAGCTGATGGGGATTCCAAAGCCTACCAACTGAAGACCTCCTCCTCTGGTCCAGCAGCCAGAAATCTCCAAGCTTTGCAGCTGGTGGCAGTATCCCCGAGCTGTCACTGCTGCCTCCACCCCTCCCCCATGCATGTTATGTTTTTATGCGTGCATGAAAGCCGAGCAGGTATTGCCGGGGGGGGGGGGGGGGGTGGCAGAAGCAGCTCTGAAATACTGCTGCCGGCTGCAGAGCTTGGAGAATTCTGGTTGCTGGACCTGAGGAATGGGAGGAGATCATCATCAGCTGGTGAGGTTTGAGGGAAGAGGGAAAAAAGATTGGTAAGGCGGACATACATGGAGGCGTGGGGAAGGGAAAAGGAGAAATAGAGCACATGGGATAGAAGGGGATGGAGAGGAGAGGGGGACGTGCTGCTCATGGATATGTGTATCTTACTTAATTTTATATTTAGCAGAGTACAGAAGAAAATTATTTATGTTACTTTTGCTAGTATTTTTACTGCTTTTAGAATCTGGCTTTCTTGGAAGGAGGTCAAGATGACTGTGGCACGGCAAAGGCAGGGCGGGCTTGGATGGAGGAGATTACTTGAGGTGGGGATGGGCAGGGATGGGTTAGCTTCCCCACGGGGATGGGTGGGAACAGGTTAGATTTCTGTCCCTGTGCAACTCTCCATTCAATAGTCTCTTTCACATTGAGCCTGCAAATAGGTGGGAAAATGTGGGATACAAATGTAATAAATAAATACATCTTTTAACTATTCTGGTAGTCATTTGGCTTCCTTCTGCCTTTTTAAACGCATGGAATACATCTGGTCTGAGCTTCTAAGAAGGTATTTTTAAACAAGGTCTAGGACTGACATAAACTCTTGACCCTTGCAGCTGTTCCTTTTAGGTTTTTTTTTTTCTAACCATTTTACTCGGATTACTTGGTTTAACGGAGAAAACTTAGATTTCTAGCAAAACCTGGATTTTGTTTCAAATTGTCTCATTGCTTGCCACTCCCAGAGAACATATTTAATTGTGGTATTTGGCTGAATCAGTGGGAGGCAATCACCTGTCTCTGTAGTAGGTGGGCTGGTCTGTCTGCAAAGTGAAACACAGGCTACTTTGAAACTTGTGCCCTCCTTTAAGGACCTCAGCAATATAGCTAAGTGATTTTCTGATTTTTATTCTTAAAATTTCAACTGTCTAGCTATATGTTTAGCTGCCTATCTATTCTGTGGACTTTAACTGCTTAGTAAAATTGTACTGATTGTATCTATATTTGTATCTATATTGTGCTGCACTGCTCTATCTTCTAACCTAGAAAAAAAAACACCCCCCCCCCCCCCCCCCTCTTCCTCTGCTTAGCTCCCTAGCTCTTATACAGGATATGCATTTCAAACAGTCTCTGGTCTATCACTTTATTAACTCTTGCTGAAGTTTCCTAACTTTGGCTCTGCAAGGTTTATTTTCTATTGCTAGTTCTACGTAAAGAGTAGATTTAGTCTTCAACTGGCCTAATTTATAGTTAGAAATTATATTAAAGAAACTGCAGTACATCAAGCTCCATCTCTGGCCGTTTCCAGATCTAGGCTAAAAGCCTACCTTTATGATGTTGCTTTTAACTCCAAACCCCTATTCACTTGTACATTACCCATGTCTGTTTTATCATTCCTACCTTAGTAATTCCCTTATCCCTTATTTGACCTGTTTGTCTGTTCTGACTAAATTGTAAGCTCTTTTGAGCTGGGACCATCTCTTCATGTTCAAGTGTACAGTGCTGCGTATGTCTTGTAGCAGTATAGAAATGAAAAGCAGCAGTAGTAGTAGGGATCCTGCAAATTGGGATTAAAGAAACTGCAATATTTATTGAGATTACTTGGTTTAAAAAAGAAAATTAGCTCAGCAAGCTTAAGCAGGAATTGGATGCAATTAAAGCAGCTTCCACCACTACACAGAATCATACCAATTTACCACCCCTGCCTCGAAGACTAAAACAACCCAGGAATAGATGTGTCTCAGTAGGCTCGGGCAGATTAAGACATGTGACACAGAAACATCTGTCCTCACAATTGCTGCCTCTACATAATTCTTTTGTTGCACTAGAGTGTTGTGATGCATAAGAAAAAAGAACTGAGATGGAACCAGAACCAATGAAAGTAGCTCAAGAGAAAAGACACTCCCAAAGCATAAATAAAACTCAAACCAGAAAATTGTTGCTGCTAGGGGATTCCATTATCAGAGGCATTAACTTTGGAACAGGGACCCAACAACGTAAAATGCCTTCCATTATCCTCAGGTAACAGGAGTACCAGTCAAATACTGACTATTATCAGAGAATAGAATATGGTCTTTAACACTGATGTTGTTATCCATCTGGGCACAAATGATCTAGCCAATAATACCCTGCTTGTAGCCCAGAGAGCTTTCCAGGAGTTGAGAGAGGAGGTAAACCCTTTGGTATAAACTGTAGCTTTTTCTGAAGTTCTACCAATTTATGGAAAGGGAGAGGAAAGACTACAAAATACTGAGATCTTCAATAAGTGGCTAAAAGCCTGGTGTTGCCAAGAAGGTTTCAAGTACAATGGAGGATGGGGCAATGCATGGAAAAACAATCCTTGGTGAGAGATTCAGACAATATGTATCTAAGCATTTAAACTAGAAGCAGGGGGGTGGTAGTTGGAAGCAGGTAAATTCAGGTAGTCACCCCCAGTTAAAGTCAAGCTGTGACAGTAGTACAGAAAACAATGAAAACAACAATCTTGGCAATTCACTTCTCAGCAATACCATAGTAGGTGAGACTTGTTTAAAACTAAACAGAAGATGAGACTGCCACTGAGATGTAGCTGGAAAGCAACAACCACAAATGCTTGCAGTCTAAGCAACAAAGTTCATGATCTGCAAGCCCTGATGGTAGGTGCAGATTTAGATGTTGTTGCTGTCACGGAGACATGGTTCAATGACTCACATGAATGGGATGCAAACATACCAGGCTATAATATATTTAGGAAGGACAGAGACAGTTGAAAAGATGAAGGAGTAGCTCTATATTTGAGAACTAATATCACAGCGACTGACATTCAGGGGGTCTGGAGAAAAGAAGCAGCGATATGGATTGCCTTGAAAAGAGAAGACAGAACCTCTATCCACATGGATGTTGTCTACAGACCTCCAACAGAATTGGAGCAGCTAGATAAAGATCTGGTTGTAGATGTCCAAAAGTTGGGGAAAAAAGGTGAAGTGCTGTTACTGGGAGATTTCAACTTGCCAGATGTGGAATGGAAAGTTCCATCTGCGGAATCCAAAAGAAGTAGGGAGATAGTGGGTGCCTTTCAAAGTGATGGATCTCACAAGGGAAGGAGCAATGCTGGGTCTGGTGCTCACAAATGGGGAAAGTATGTCTAATGTCTGTTGAGTAGGTGCCCATCTGGGCAGTAGTGATCATCAAATGGTTTGGTTTGATATAACAGCTAGAGTAGAGAGCAGCCACTCAAAACTTAAAGTCCTGGATTACAAACATATTGACTTCAATAAAAGAGCAGATGTGGTTCCTCTTCATAAAAGTGGCGACAGAGGAGAAGTGGGAAACAACAGGCTTGAAAGCCTCACTTTGTTTATTGGAAAAGTAATGGAAGCGTTGCTGAAGGAAAAGGATAGTAAATTTCCTGGAATCCAATGAGTTACAAGATGCAAGGCAACATGGTTTTATCAAAGGTAAATCTTGCCAACAAATTTGATAAATTCTTTGACTAGGCAACCAGAGAACTGGATCGGGGGATGTGCACTAGGTGTAATCTACTTGGATTTCAGCAAAGCCTTTGACGCTCTAAAATAAACTTGAAAGGCTGGAGTTAGGACCCAAAGTGGTGAATTGGATTAGAAACTGGTTGATGGACAGACACTAGGGGGTGGTCAATGGAATTCATTCAGAGGAAGGAAAGGTGAGTAGCGGGGTGCCTCAGGGATCAGTGCTGGGGCAAATTCTGTTCAACATATTTGTGAGTGACATTGCTGAAGGATTGAAAGGTTGGGTTTGCTTTTTGCAGATGATACTAAGATTTGTAATAGAGTGGCCACCCCGGAGGGTGTAGATAACATGAAAAGGGATCTGCAAAAGTTAGAAGAATGGTCTAATGTTTGGCAATTAAAATTGAATGTAAAGAAGTGCAAAGTGATGTATTTGTGGAGTAGAAACCCAAAGGAGCCATATGTCTTAGCAGGTGAGAGGCTGATATGCACAGACAGGGAGAGGGACCTTGGGATTATGCGAAATAACATTGTGACAAAGTAGTGGCCGTAGCCAGAAGGGTGCTAGGCTGCATCGAGAGAGGAGCAACCAGCAGAAGAAAGAAGTTGTTGATGTACCTGTACAAGTCGCTGGTGAAGCCCCACCTGGAGTACTGTGTTCAGTTTTAGAGGCTATATCTTGCTAAGGATGTAAAAAGACTGGAAGCGGTCCAGAGGAGGGTGACAAAAATTATATGGGGTTTGCGCCACAAGATGTATGAGAAGAGACTAGACGACCTGAATATGTGTAGCCTAGAGGAAAGAAGGGACAGGGGAGATATGATATATTTAAATACTTGAAAGATATTTATATAGGAACAAATGTCTTCCAGAGAAAGGCAAATTTAAAACTAGAGGACATGAGCTGAGGTTGCAGGGTGGTAGACTTACGAGTAATGTCAGGAAATTCTTTTTCACTGAGAGGATGGTCAATGCCTGGAATGCCCTCCCAAGGGAGGTGGTAGAGACAAAAACAGTGACGGAATTCAAAAAGGCATCGGATGAACACAGACTATCTCTATTTAGAAAAAGATGGTATAAAACAAAAATAAAAAGTTTAGGATAGGCTGGAAAGTGTGTTTCAATGGCAACTTCAATAACTGGAACCAAGGACCGTGCCGGGAAGACTTTTACAGTTTGGGTCCCGCAAATGAGAGGATGGATTTGGAAAGGCTGGAATGGGCTTTGACGGCAACTCTAGTAGGTGGAATTTAAGGACAGAGTTGAGCAGTCTATGTCCCAGAAACACCAATGAAAGACTCTTGATAAAGTATATAATATCACATCCATTGTTAATTTAATCATGAATTGATAATGAGTGTGACTGTTGGGCAGACTGGATGGACCATTTAGGTCTTTATCTGCCGTCACTTACTATGTTACTATTGGGCTCATTTTCAAAAGAGAAAAACGTACAAAAAGTGGCTCAAATCTGCATTTGGACGTTTTTCTCACAAAAACATCCAAATTAGCATTTTCAAAACCAATTTTTAGACATTTTTCTATGAAGTCCATCAGAAGTGCATTCAAATCACAAGGGGGCGTGTTAAGGGTGGGATTTGGGTATTCCTAACAGACATTTTTCAGTCATAATGAAACAGAACAAAACCGTCCAAAACACAAAAGGGTGCCCTAAATGACCAGATGACCACTGGATGGAATCAGGGGTGACTTCCCCTTACTCCCCCAGTGGTCACTAACTCCCTCCCTCCCTCCCTCCCCCTAAAATGTGATTAAAAACATTACTAGCCAGCCTCTATACCAACCTCAGATGTTATAATCAGGTCCATTAGAACAGCATGCAGGTCCCTTGAATAGTCTAGTGGTGGGTGCAGTGCACTGCAGACAGGTGGACCAAGGCCCATACCTCTCCCTAACTGTTACACTTGTGGAGGAAACTGTGAGCCCTCCAAAACTCACCAGAAACCCACTGTACCCACATATAGGTGCCCCCTTCGCCTGTAAGGGCTATGATCGTGGTGTACAGTTGGGGGTAGTGGGTTTTGGGTAGCTCAGCAGACAAGATAAGGGAGCAATGGTGAGATGTGTACCTGGGTGCATTTTATGATGTCCACTGCAGTGCTCCATAGGGTGCCCTATTGCTTTCCTGGGATGTCTGGGGGACCAGTCTACTAAAATTTCTGGTTCCTTCTACATTCCAATGGCTTGATTTTGTGCGTTTTGCACTTGGACCTTTTTTGTTTGAAAATGGACCAAAAAACAAAACTTCCAAATCACAAAACCTTGTTCAAAACAGTATTTTTGAAAACAAAAGATAGACGTTTTTCTTTTTTTGAAAATTACCTTCTTTCCTATTCAGATTTTGGACGTTTTTTGTAAAACGAAAATGCCCCTCCACTCCTTTTTGGCAATTAAATGCTAGAGCAGTAGATTTCTTTAGTGTCCTGCCTCTAGATTTTAATTCAAATTTGATCACATTATGATCACAATTGCCAAATCGCCCCATTATGCAGATCCATACCCACCACAAGTTGTAACTGATTTCCTAGTAAAACTCATGACCTTAGTGCTGAAAACCAATTTCTTAATTTTTTTTAATCATTAATGTTTTATCGAGTATTAAGCACATCTCAACATCTGAGCCAAAATTACATTCCAAGAAGAATTCCAATGATACTATGCTCAGTACTATTGGTTATCTACCCTTAACAAACAGGTCACCCTTTCTGAGCCCTCTTCACCACCTCCCCCCAAAATCTACATTCAACAAACTCGAAACATTGATGTGAGAGTTAAAACACACATGGTAAAATGATCAAAGTAGCCAGCAAGTGACTTCTCCAATACCTCTTATGAGTTACTGTCCCATTAATGTTTGAAGGAGTTATTGCTGTCTTAAATTATGTAAAGGGTCATGTACTTGATATACTGCCTTTCTGTGGTACAAACAAAGTGGTTTACATATTCTATGCAGGTACTTTCTCTGTCCCTACCAGTAGGGCTGCCAAGAAACTGAGCCGGGCCCGGGGGAAAGGACCTCCCCCTCCCCCCAGATCGTCGCCCCTGCTGCCCCTTGGAATCACTGTTGGAGGAAGACCTCATCTGCTGGTGGGTCCTGGGGGGGGGGGGGGGACCCCTGCCAGCCAAGCCAGAGGCCAAACCTGAAACCCTGCTGTGTCTGCTCCTCCCCAGCCCAGCACTGGAGTTTTCTTCAGGAGCAGGAGAGAATGCGAGAGACCCCGGTTCCGACATTGGGCCCTCTTGGAGGCCAGGCCCGGGGAATTTTGCAACCCCCCCCCTCCCAGCTGCCCTGCCTACCTGCCTCACAATGTGTTTTGTACCTGGGACAATGGAGGGTTAAGTGATTTGCCCAGGGTCACAAGGTGGGAATTTAACCCAATTCCCAAGATTCTCAGCCCACTGCACCATTGGGCTACTCCTCCACTCCATTCCATGTTTGATATTTGTTCCATCTTCCTTTCATGTCCTTCACTTTAGCCTATCGAAGGGGCTGTTAATCTATTCAACAAGTAGAAATTACTCATTCTGCTACAAAAGCTTTGGAAGCTGGGCTCCCTGGCCTCTTTCCAGCATGCTGCTATTTCACAATGTGCTGCCGCCAGAAGATACTGTAGGAACAGTTAGTCTTTCTGCCCCTTATCTGGACCCTCTCTCTTTAGTAGGAAGTCCCAGACCCCAGCCTAGCTGCTGCGACAGGATCTCCTCCATTGCATTATTTTATCCCAGAATGGTTTTATCTTCCCACATTCCCATCACATGCAGAGAAAGGTTCCAATCTCCCACAGTTCCTCCAGGACTCGAGCTATTACCATAAGTTTTGTGTAGCTGCAAGGGCATTAAGTGCCATCTATAAGTCATTTGTACTCAGTTTCAACCAAATTCAATGCTGTGGAAAGTTTTGCGATTTTTTTATAAATCTTCCCCCATTGCTTGTCTTCTAGAGGCTCCTCCAAGTACTCCTAGCATGCTCTGATAATGCCTAGGCCTAGATACGGGCAGTGTTATCAGCGATGTATATAATTTAAATATAGTGCCCTTCCATCCTGATAATCTGAATCACAGCGCCTCAAAAATACATTTTTTACCTTCGGCATCCATTTTCCTTTTATTATGATAATGCCTCAGCTGCAGATACCCAAAATAATTCCGTGGTTCCAACTTATAGATCTCCTGCACGGTTTCAAAGGCCATAATTTCCTCTTGGAAAAAAAAAAGCTGCCCCTTGCCAGTCTGGTCATCCATAATGCTCATCAGATGACGTAGCACAAGAGCCCGATAATGTTGTTTGAAATTGGCTGGATCAGAGAGGTAGTGTTTGGTAGCAGGAAGACCACCTTGACGTTAGACAGCCTGACATCATCCCTGTGTACATAAGTAATGCCATACTGGGAAAAGACCAAGGGTCCATCGAGCCCAGCATCCTGTCCACGACAGCGGCCAATCCAGGCAGCACAATTATCACAAGCAACAAAATCTGACGCTTTTGTGCCCGCATTCTAGTGTCTAACTTCTTTAGCCACTGCTTCAAAATTTCCCCAGTCCTCTATGAATTTGCGTTAGCCTCGTATGACACAGGAAGTCGCTTTACTTTCTTGAAGCAACGGGGCTGTTTGCTCTTTCCAATGACGAGGGGTTCCAACTTCTCACTCCCATCCATATTGCAGCAAAGGAGGTTCGTCAGTCGGTCCTTCGATGTTTTACCTCCAGTAGTTTCGGCATGTTTGAATGCAAGTGTTCCATCAGGAATCGCTTTCCGGTAGAGACCGTTTTCAACAGCATTGAAAATGTCACAAGGTGCAAACTCATTCAAGATGGTAGGAAGAACTGAAACAACCCAATTTTCAGCACCAAAGTCATCAGCATCTTGTTTCTCACCATGCTGTTTCTTGAATTTTATGTTGTTGCTCTCCTTCCATCTTTCCAACCATCCAACAGTGGCTTTGAATTCAGTTAGTCCAAGACTTTCAGCTAGCTGGTTAGCTTTCTCCATAAGCAGTGGACCACTGACAGGAAACTGTCTGCTCCTGACTTGAGAAAACCACCGAAGAAGAGCATCTTCTACCTCCTCAGCTTTTCCCGCCCGTTTTTGTTTCCGTTGTGGATTTGGATTGTTTTGCCATTCTTCCAGAAGCTGGTCTTTCTGCTTCAAGACACGTGAAATTTGACTGGGATTGACACCATATTCTTTAGCAATAGATGCTTGACTTTGTTTGTTTTCTAATTTTTTAAGAACTTCTATTCGTCCAGCCAGTGTTAAAGTCTTACAGTTCCACCGCGATGACGGTGACCCCAGTGTACACTCTTAACTACATTCTTTCACTTATTCTGCCTGTTGCAGCTAAAGGGGTGGTAAATTTGAAATTTTGTTGGTTGTCATGCGCCAATCGGCTTCCATATTCCATGCACGCACTTATGCGGAGTCTTCCCTGCAGAGGAGTGGTCTTAAACCATGCATGTAAATGAATCTTGCACTTATCAGTGGTGCGCTAAACCGAAGTTTGTCCCCATAGAAATTGATGGCACCAAAAATGGGACCGAACTATGGCATGCAGTTAAACAGAGCATGCGCTTATCCGACGTGCACTTAAATGGAGTGCACTGTATTTATTTACTGAGATTTGCTGGAGTGAAGGAGTAACCTAGTGGTTAGTGCAGCAGACTTTGATCCTGAGGACTTAGGTTTGCTTTCTACTGCAGCGCCTTATGACTCTGGGCAAATAAACTTAACCCTCCAGTGCCCCAGGTTCAAATAAGTACCTGTATATAATATGTAAACTGATTTGAATGTAGTTACAAAAAAAAACCACAGAAAGGCAGTATATCAAGTCCCATTCCCTTTCACTACTACTGCTACTACTTATCAATTCTATAGCGCTACTAGACGTACGCAGCGCTGTACATTTGAACTTGAAGAGACAGTCCCTGCTCGACAGAGCTTACAATCTAGGACAGACAAACAGGACAAACAAGAGATAAGGGAATATTAAAGTGAGGATGATAAAATAAGGGTTCTGAACAAGTGAATAAGGGTTAGGAGTTAAAAGCAGCATCAAAAAGGTGGGCTTTTAGCTTAGATTTGAAGACAGCCAGAGATGGAGCTTGACGTACCAGCTCAGGAAGTCTATTCCAGGCATATGGTGCAGCAAGATAAAAGGAACGGAGTCTGGAGTTAGCAGTGGAGGAGAAGGGTGCAGATACGAGAGATTTACCCAGTGAATGGAGTTCCCGGGGAGGAATGTATGGAGAGATGAGAGTGGAGAGGTACTGAGGAGCTGCAGAGTGAATGCACTTATAGGTCAATAAGAGGAGTTTGAACTGTATGCGGAAACGGATAGGAAGCCAGTGACGTGACTTGAGGAGAGGGCTAGTATGAGCATGATGACCCTGGCGGAATATTAGTCATGCAGCAGAATTTTGAACAAATTGAAGAGGAAAGAGATGGCTAAGTGGGAGACCTGTGAGAAGCAAGTTGCAATAGTCTAAACGAGAGGTGATAAGAGCGTGGATGAGGGTTCTAGTAGTGTGCTCAGAAAGGAAAGGGAAAATTTTGCTGATATTATAGAGAAAGAAACGACAGGTTTTAGCAGTCTGTTGAATATGTGCAGAGAAGGAGAGGGAAGAGTCGAAGATGACCCCAAGGTTACGAGCTGATGAGACAGGAAGGATGAGAGTGTTATCCACAGAAATAGAGAATGGGGGAGGAGGAGAGGTTGGTTTAGGGGGAAAGATAAGAAGCTCAGTCTTGGTCATGTTTAGTTTCAGATGGCGCTGAGACATCCAGGCAGCAATGTCAGACAGGCAGGCTGATACTTTGGCCTGGATTTCAGCTGAGATTTCTGATGTGGAGAGGTAGATCTGGGAGTCATCAGCGTAAAGATGATACTGAAAACCATGGGATGAGATCAGAGTACCAAGGGAAGAAGTATAGATGGAGAAGAGAAGAGGTCCCAGGACAGATCCCTGAGGTACACCAACTGACAGTGGTTTAGAAGTAGAAGAGGATCCACTAGAGTATACACTAAAGGTACGCTGGGAGAGATAATAAGAAAACCAGGAAAGAACAGAGCCCTGAAATCCAAGTGAGGACAGCGTATCAAGGAGTAGGCTGTGATCAACAGTGTCAAAAGCAGCAGATAGATCAAGAAGGATGAGGATAGAATAGAGACCTTTGGATCTGGCTAGGAACAGATCATTGGAGACTTTAGGAAGCGTTGTTTCAGTTGAATGAAGGAGGCAAAAGCCAGATTGAAGTGGATGAAGAATAGCTTGATATGAAAGAAAGTCAAGGCAATGGCAACAGCACGTTCAAGTATCTTGGATAGGAAAGGGAGGAGAGAGATGGGGCGATAGTTGGAAGGACAGGTAGGGTCCAATTATAAGTACATAAGTAATGCCATACTGGGAAAAGAGCAAGGGTCCATCGAGCCCGGCATCCTGTCCACGACAGCGGCCAATCCAGGCCAAGGGCACCTGGCAAGCTTCCCAAACGTACAAACATTCTATACATGTTATTCCTGGAATTTTGGAGTTTTCCAAGTCCGTTTAGTAGCGGTTTATGGACTTGTCCTTTAGGAAACCGTCCAACCCCTTTTTAAACTCTGCTAAGCTAACCGCCTTCACCACTTTCTCCGGCAACGAATTCCAGAGTTTAATTACACGTTGGGTGAAGAAAAAGTTTCTCCGATTTGTTTTAAATTTACTACACTGTAGTTTCATCGCATGCCCCCTAGTCCTAGTATTTTTGGAAAGCGTGAACAGACGCTTCACATCCACCTGTTCCACTCCACTCATTTTATATACCTCTATCATGTCTCCCCTCAGCCGTCTCTTCTCCAAGCTGTATAGCCCTAGCCTCCTTAGTCTTTCTTCATAGGGAAGTCGTCCCATCCCCGCTATCATTTTAGTCGCCCTTTGCTGCACCTTTTCCAATTCTACTATATCTTTCTTGAGATGCGGCGACCAGAATTGAACACAATACTCAAGGTGCGGTCGCACCTTGGAGCGATACAACGGCATTATAACATCCTCACACCTGTTTTCCATACCTTTCCTGATAATACCCAACATTCTATTCGCTTTCTTAGCCGCAGCAGCACACTGAGCAGAAGGTTTCAGTGTGTTATCGACGACGACACCCAGATCCCTTTCTTGGTCCGTAACTCCTAACGTGGAACCTTGCATGACGTAGCTATAATTCGGGTTCTTTTTTCCCACATGCATCACCTTGCACTTGCTCACATTAAACATCATCTGCCATTTAGCTGCCCAGTCTCCCAGTCTCGTAAGGTCCTCTTGTAATTTTTCACAATCCTGTCGCGATTTAACGACTTTGAATAACTTTGTGTCATCAGCAAATTTAATTACCTCGCTAGTTACTCCCATCTCTAAATCATTTATAAATATATTAAAAAGCAGCGGTCCTAGCAAGGACCCCTGAGGAACCCCACTAACTACCCTTCTCCATTGTGAATACTGCCCATTTAACCCCACTCTCTGTTTCCTATCCTTCAACCAGTTTTTAATCCACAATAGGACATTTCCTCCTATCCCATGACCCTCCAATTTCCTCTGTAGCCTTTCATGAGGTACCTTGTCAAACGCCTTTTGAAAATCCAGATACACAATATCAACCGACTCCCCTTTGTCCACATGTTTGTTCACTCCTTCAAAGAATTGAAGTAAATTGGTCAGGCAAGATTTCCCCACACAAAAGCCATGCTGACTTGGTCTCAATTATCCATGTCCTCGGATGTGCTCTGTAATTTTGTTTTTGATAATAGCCTCTACCATTTTCCCCGGCACCGACGTCAGGCTCACCGGTCTATAATTTCCCGGGTCTCCCCTGGAGCCTTTTTTAAAAATGGGCGTTACATTGGCCACCCTCCAATCTTCCGGTACCACGCTCGATTTTAAGGATAAGTTGCATATCACTAGCAGTAGCTCCGCAAGCTCGTTTTTCAGTTCTATCAGTACTCTAGGATGAATACCATCCGGTCCAGGAGATTTGCTACTCTTCAGTTTGCCGAACTGCCCCATTACGTCCTCCAGGTTTACCGTGAAGTCAGTAAGTTTCTCCGAATCGTCCGCTTGAAATACCATTTCCGACACCGGTATCCCACCCAAATCTTCCTCGGTGAAGACCGAAGCAAAGAATTCATTCAGTCTCTCTGCTACGTCTTTGTCTTCCTTGATCGCCCCTTTTACCCCTCGGTCATCCAGCGGCCCAACCGATTCTTTTGCCGGCTTCCTGCTTTTAATATACCGAAAAAAGTTTTTTACTATGTTTTTTTGCCTCTAATGCTATCTTTTTTTCATACTCCCTCTTGGCCTTCTTAATCTGCGCCTTGCATTTGCTTTGACACTCCTTATGCTGTTTCTTGTTATTTTCAGAAGGTTTTTTAAGGAGTGGTGTGACTACGGCATGTTTGAAGGCATCAGGAACAGTCGCAGTGGACAGTGAAAGATTGAGGATATGACAGATAAACGGGATGACAGTAGAAGAGATAGTGTTAAGTAGATGGGTGGGAATAGGATCAGAGGAACAGGTAGTTAGTTTCGAGGAGGAAAGAAGATGTGTAGTTTCCTCTTCAGTGATTTCAGAAAAGGAAGAAAAGGAGGCAAGGGTTGGAGGGCTGAGAGAATGGACTAAGGGGAGGAGAGGTGGAGGTGACCTGGTTGAGAATTCAAGTTTAATCTTGTGAACCTTATCATGAAAGAACTCAGCCAGAGTCTGAGGGGAAAGTGAAGGGGGGGTTGGAGGTGAAGGCACTTTGAGGAGAGAGTTCAGTGTGGCAAAGAGAAAACGAGGGTTTGAGCCAAGAGAATTAGTCAACTGGATGTAATAGTCCTGTTTGGCAAGTAAAAGAGCAGACTTGGAAGGAGGTCAGCAAGAATTTGAAATGTATGAAGTCAGAATGGGCACGGGATTTCAGCCAAAGGCGTTCGGCAGAGCGGGCACAGAAATGTAGGTAGCGGATTCTAGAGGTCAGCCAAGGTTGGGGTTTGGTACGTTTTACAGAACGGGGAATGAGAGGAGCGAGAGTATCCAGAGCAGAGGAGAGAATAGTATTATAGGAAGAGACAGACTTGGATAACATAGTGGTAGAGAAGAGATTTGAAACATTGGAGGACAGAGTAGAAGGGTCAATAGTCTGAAGATTCCTAAATGTATTGGTTAAGATTGGACGGGACTGGGGAGGAGGGTGTTTAAGTGCGAAAGTTATCAGATGATGGTCAGAGAGGGGAAGAGTTGAGGCACAGAAACTGGAGAGTGAGCAGTTTGAGGAGAGGATAAGATCAAGACAGTGGCCGTTCTGGTGAGTGGGGGCAGTGGAGTACAGTTGAAGATTGAAAGAGGATGTTAAAGTAAGAAACTGCGAAGCATAAGAGGGAGGACGACAAACAAAAATTACATCAACAAAAGACTAAAAATTGTAGGAATGCTGTAGCCCAAAAGCGAAAGCCCTCACCCAACTCTCTGTCAGTAGCAAATGGCTGCCCAAAAAGCCAGGTTTGTAGTGCAGTTTTAAATTCTTTCAATGAGGAAACACCATAAAGAGTTAATGACAAATTATTCCAGGTAATAGGGGCCAAAAAATAAAAGGCAGAATGCCTTGTACTTTCCAACCTTGGAGTTACGGATCAAGAAAGGGATCTGGGTGTCGTCGTCGATGATACGCTGAAACCTTCTGCTCAGTGTGCTGCTGCGGCTAGGAAAGCGAATAGAATGTTGGGTGTTATTAAGAAGGGTATGGAGTCCAGGTGTGCGGATGTTATAATGCCGTTGTATCGCTCCATGGTGCGACCGCACCTGGAGTATTGTGTTCAGTACTGGTCTCCGTATCTCAAAAAAGATATAGTAGAATTGGAAAAGGTACAGCGAAGGGCGACGAAAATGATAGTGGGGATGGGACGACTTTCCTATGAAGAGAGGCTGAGAAGGCTAGGGCTTTTCAGCTTGGAGAAGAGACGGCTGAGGGGAGATATGATAGAAGTGTATAAAATAATGAGTGGAATGGATCGGGTGGATGTGAAGCGACTGTTCACGCTATCCAAAAATACTAGGACTAGAGGGCATGAGTTGAAGCTACAGTGTGGTAAATTTAAAACGAATCGGAGAAAATTTTTCTTCACCCAACGTGTAATTAGACTCTGGAATTCATTGCCGGAGAACGTGGTACGGGCGGTTAGCTTGACGGAGTTTAAAAAGGGGTTAGATAGATTCCTAAAGGACAAGTCCATAGACCGCTATTAAATGGACTGGAAAAATTCCTCATTTTTAGGTATAACTTGTCTGGAATGTTTTTACGTTTGGGGAGCGTGCCAGGTGCCCTTGACCTGGATTGGCCACTGTCGGTGACAGGATGCTGGGCTAGATGGACCTTTGGTCTTTCCCAGTATGGCACTACTTATGTACTTATGTACTTATATCCAGGAACTATAAGATGATAGTCATTAATAAACTGAAGAACCTGTGCCGGAGTATAGGGAATGGTAAGGGCAGCTAAATAATCTGGGACACCCATTTTAAATGCTTTGAAAGTGAGAAAAACAATTTTATAAATGATTCTTTGCTTCACAGGTAACCAATGATTCTTTCTTAACAGTGGGGCGACATGATCTGATCTCTTCGCATGAGATAATTCTGATTGCCATGTTTTGAATAGTCTGCAACTTTTTCAGTAAAGAATGTGTACGACCCGCGTAGACAATATTACAATAGTCCAACCTGGTTATGAGAAGGAATAGAATAAGACCATGAAATGTGTTGTTATCAAAGAACTGTCTACTGTCTTACTGATCGTAGTTGTCGAAGAATGAAAAAGCTAGTCTTGAACAGTTGTGAAACTTGTGATGCAAAAGTTAATCTAGAATCAAGTATCACTCCAAGATATTTAAAGGATTCAACTGGCACTATAAGATTACCAAACAACAAAATAGTGGTTGTTGGAGGAGAGAGATGGCCTGTAATCCAACATGTAACAGTTTTTCCTTTGTTAAGCACTAGGTCTGTGATCAATAACCAGTTTGTTACACAATCTAAATGTGCTTGCTTTTTTAAAAGACTAGTAAAAAAAGGCTCGTTTCTCAAAGAAATGAAACGGGCGCTAACAAGGTTTTCCTCGGAGTGTGTATGTTCGAGAGAGTGTGTGTGAGAGTGACTGTGTGAGAGAGAGACGATAAATGTGCGAGTGTGTGTGTGTGACAGAGAGAGAGTGAGACTGGGTGCGAGTGTGTCTGTGAGAGAGAGAGAGTGTGTGTGTGAGATTGAGAGTGTGTGCCAGGGGCCCCCCTCCCTCCCTCCCAGTTCCAGTGTCCCCCCTCCCTCTGTGTTCCGGGGTTGTCATCCTCCCTCCCTCCCTCCGTTCCTCCGAGTTCCAAGGTCGTCATCCCCTCCCTCCATTCCTCCGAGTTTTAGAGTCGTTCCCCCCTCCCTCCCTCCGAGTTCCAGGGTCATCCCCTCCCTCCGAGTTCCAGGGTAGGGTCATCCCCTCCATCCCTCCCTCCGAGTTCCAGGGTCGTCCCCCTCCCTCTGAGTTTCAGGGTCCCCCTCCCTCCTTCCCTCCCAGTTCCAGGGTCCCCCCTCCTCCCTCCCTCGCAGTTCCAGGGGCCCCCCTCGCTCCCAGTTCCAGGGTCGTTGTC
Organism: Microcaecilia unicolor; assembly: GCF_901765095.1. NCBI lineage: Eukaryota > Metazoa > Chordata > Amphibia > Gymnophiona > Siphonopidae > Microcaecilia > Microcaecilia unicolor. The sequence goes on from NC_044040.1 coordinate 84,657,721, forward strand.
CCTCCCTTCCTCCCTCCTTTCCAGTTCCAGGCCCCCTCCCTCTGATTTTTAAAAGTCATCTTCACTTACCAAGTCAGGGTTACGGCGGCGGCCAGCAGCAGTAAAACACGTACAGGCTCGGCCCTTCTCTCTCTTTCTCAGCTGTGGTCCCACTCTTGCGGAAACAGGAAATGAGGGCAGGACCACAGCTGACAGAGAGAAGGGCCGAGCCTGCACGCGTTTTACCGCTGCTGCTGGCTGCCGTAACCCTGACTTGGTAAGTGAAGATGACTTTTAAAAATCGGAGGGAGGGGGCCTGAAACTGGACAGGAGGAAGGGAGGAATGACGACACCCTCATGTGTGTGACGTGCCCTTCCCTCTCACTGTTCCGCCCTCGACGTCATCAAGTTTTGACATGAGGGGGGGGGGGGGGGACAGAGAGAGATGGTGACAGACTGATGAACCATACAAAAGCTTCACTTAAAGTGTGCCACAGTCAGCTTCAGAACATTGGAGGTGCTTTTTATTATAGTAGATATGCAGAGGCAATCCTGGGGTGGGGATTGGCACTTACTGTATTAAAAGCATGCATATGCACCTATTTTGTCTGGCACATATGTGCACATAGTTACAGCTGCCTCAAAGCAGATGTAAACGTGTGCTCCTACTTTTTTGGGGGTAATTTTACAAACCCACATAGTTGCATATAGGCACAACACATTGAATGCACCTATGTCCCTTGACAGCCTAAGCCTCCTATCGCCACATGATTTTTCTGTTTGTCACTCAGTAAAAGCTGGCATGTGCTGATGTAGCAGCATTTTGCTGGAAAACTGCTTGAGGCTGTGGCTCTAATGTTTCCTGATCACTCGGTATTCCGTGGTGCATTTTCATTTCTTGTATGACACCTGTGTTCTTTGGCAGCAATAAGTAGAGAAAAAAAAAAGGTTTAGGCATATGTTCTTCTGTTTAGTTTGAACTTCATCCAAGCTACTTCCAGCAATTCTTTCCCTGACATGATCTTTGTACCCCAGAGCAGGAAAATCCTTTCTTGTAACAAAGCTGAAGCTATTGTACTGGATTTGAAAAACATGTGCTTTTTAAAAGTTTTCTCTCTCTCTCTTTTTTTTTTCTTCATTTTTTTCATATTTTTCTTGGGTGACTTCACTCCATGAGTGCTGTTAGGGTAGCATAAGAGAGGGTCATATGCTCCCCCCTCCCTTTGCTTTTAATGAATGTTTTTGGAACTATTTATATTATTTTGTTTTCATAACCCCCCCCCCCTTTTTTTTTTTTGCTATGCCTTTCCTCAAAAGATTTTTTTGTAGGTACCCTGCTTCATTGCTTTGAGGAAAGTTGACGGGAAGTCTCTCCCAAGACTTCTAGCAGCATTCAGAGCTCCCATGAAGGGAGGGAGAAGCAGGGTGCCTTTTAATTGAATGAGACTCAGTAGATAACAAACAATGATCTTTATTATTTTGAAAAGAACACAGATGGGTTACAGCTCTTGCTGGAGGAAGTGGCTGGCCTTACTGCTTTTTCCTTATCTGCCTCCTTACATACAACACTATGCAGCAACCCTTGGTTCCCCCCCCCCCCCCCCCCCCCACTCTCCTCTGGCCTCTATGCATAGACACAAGTGAAAATACTCTCACTTCCCCTAATAGATATGACTACAGTGGAGGAGAGCTGCTTCTCTTGATTCCTGCCAGGCTGGATGAGAGACTGCAGAACATGGTATGACAACTGGGGGGGGGGGGGGGTCGTGGTCGAGACAGAGAGTGACTGGTGGAGATGCCCAAGCCTTGCTAGCCAAAAAGATCCACTTCTCGAGCCCCTGCCCATGCTGCCTGAGCAGTGTGGAAGTCAGCGGCGTGCTTCAGCAGCAGACACTGGCACTCCTGCGCACGCTCAGTTCAATTCACTGAACTAAGCATGCATGGAAGTACCATCTTCGGCAGCTGAAGCATGCTGCCTACTTCCATGTGGCCCAGGCAGCAGAGGCAGGGGCTTGAGCAACGGATCTCTTTGATTGATGGGTTTTGGGCATCCCCACCAGCAAAGGTATGATTTTTAAACATAGGTAGGGGGGCACAGAGAAAGTTGAGAAGAAATACGTGTCCTACTCAGTCCAACTCTAGTGCCCCCCCCCCCCCCAAATGGACTTCTGGGTTTGTGTGTGTGTGTTTTTTTAAAAGGTTGCTAGATTTTTGTTTTATAAATCTGGGACACTTAAGCAGGACAGGGTAGCGCACAGAGGGGCATGGTGCTGGCACCCCCCCCCCCCCCCCCAGCAACTTTCCATCATAAAAATTATAATCTACTAAAAAAATTCTATTCCTTTATATGTTAAAAATACATTATTTGTGCTTTTTAACATAACATATTTATGATCTTGTACCACAGTCTTAGGTTGGCTGACATGTCCTGCATAATGCAATGAAAAGCCAAGATAAAATCCAGCTGTTCAACATGTAAACATAATGTGAGATATATATATACTTAGGTTCTGAAACCTTGAACTGAGTCCTAATGCATTTTATACTGATAAGTTATAAATCACACAATGAAAATATCCAACCTTTGGTTTCTCTGGCCTGATTCTATTGTTCAATATTTCTCTCCTCTCTTCTTGCTATTTGGTCTTATCTGTTCCTTTTGTTGCTCTGTGGTGTCTTCCTCCTTGTTCTCTGTTTCAACTCTGTCTCTTCTTTTTTTTTGTATCATTCCTTCACTAGTGGATATTTTATTACTTTTCCTTCTCTGTTTTTTTCTACCCTTTTCCTATCTTTCCTGCTCTCCTCACCCTTGTTCTCTCCTCATGAGTTTTCTCTTCAACTTCTCCTCCTCCAGTGTTTTATTCCTGCATTTTCTCTATTCCAACCCTATGCGCAATCTCGCCTTCTTTTTCGCACTCTCCCTCCAATAATTTCTCCTCCCTTCTTTTCCTCCCCAGTATAAAAAAATAGCAGAATCACGCATATTGGTCACACATGCAAAACCAAATACAGAACAAGGGACCACAAATTAGAAACTGAAATATGCAAACAATAGCTAAACTGGAAAACTCAGTAAGCCAGACTGTGTATGAAGTGCAAAACTAGAGAAAAGCTTGTTTGTTTAGGCTGACTGGGGCCAGGATTAGGCCAGGTGTGTGGCTACTGTCCTCCTCTTCAGCACAGCAACTCTGCTTCCTGTTCCACCAACCAGTAAGCTCTGGGGTTATGCTTTCACCTCTTCTTCTCTCTCTCTGCTATGGGTTGCATACAGCAGCATGTGGATTATGATACCAAAGACTGGTCTCTTGTGTTGCATAGAGAAAGAGGGAAGGAAAGGTGTATGTGCAAGTTGAACATTTTTCGATATGGGACACCTGCTTTACTGGGAATGACTGACTGAGGACTTATATAAATTTGGGGACTATCCCTGAAAATCTGGGATGTCTGGTAACCTTAGTGTTTGGGTCAGGTTGAGGAGAGGTGTCTTACCGTGGGGACAAGGGGAACCAGTAGGCTCCTTCAGTGAACTTCATGGGTTGTTGGTTTTATTTCATTTTTTTATACCTCTAATACAAGGTAGTGTTCAAAGTGATGTACACTATTGTGGTCATTTTACAAGCAAAAACATCTGAACCGGCATTTTACAAAAGGCCAGGGCAAAATGTTTAAGCCGCGAAAAAGTCTAGGGCTGCCGGAAGCTATGTGTAGCCCCAATTCCGGATAGCACATTGACATACAGACAACACAAGATCTACATCAGGACTTAGACTACCTTTAAATCACAAATAATGCTGTTGCAGAAGGCCCCTGTGACTGCTTGCATTGATGCTGACTGCCGGAGAGCTGAGAGAGAGTCTATGAGCCTGATTGCAATTTCTGTTCTCCCAGGTCTTTCATCCTATGCCTTCCAACTCCCCTGCCCTGACCTGCCTTCACAGCCCCTCCCCCCCAGATCCCATAACTACCTGTGAGCCCTCTCCATGTTCCTTCCCTCCTCTATTCCATCCCAGACCCTTGGTGCCAGCGTCTGCCCAGCCTATCTCACACTCCAAGCCCACCTTCAGTCTGTGTGTGTGTGTGTGCATGCAAGAGAAGGGACATAAAAGAGTTCTTTCCTTTTGATTGTCAGTGTCTATGTTGTTTCACATTATCACTATTGTGCCTGTGGGTGTTGGTGGTGGGATAGTCAAACCATGAGAATCGCTGAATCTCTGGACTGTGGAGGCCATCCTACATGAGGCATACCAGGACACGAAGGCCATCTTAGAAAGAACATTTGGACTGCTACAGACACATTTCAGGTGTTTGGACAAGTCTGGAGGGAAGCGTTTCTACAAACCAGAAATTTTATGCAAGATCTTCCTTGCCTGCTCCATCCTGCACAATCAATGTCAATGTCAATGAGATCCTTCTTAACTACTGTTTTCCCAAATCTAGGGTTCAATGTGGTGTACATATACAAATAAACAAGTAACAATCTAACACATCATGACAACAAGTAATTCTATCAATAAAATGACTAGATCTGACCAAAAAGGAATGTTTTCAGCATTTTGCGAAACTTCAAATAGTTCTGTTCCATCCAAATAACTAATGGAAGAGAATTCCATTCAGCAATAATGATAAAGAAAAAATGGTATTCATTTTCCTCAAAAAGCACATTTTCCTAAAGTAGGGAGGACAGAGGATAAGTTGATCCCACAGTCGTGAAGAGTGACCAAACAGTGCTTTAGAAACCATATTTGTTAACAGCTGAGAAGTAAAGTCATAAATAATCTGGACCAACAAACAAAATGCCTTGAACAATATACATTCAGCCACTGGAAGCCAATGTAATCCTATATAATAAAAAGCACCTCCAACATTCTGAAGCTGACTCTGTGGCACTGAGGCAGTGTAGGGTTCGTAAGTCTGTAGTTCAGCGTTTCATTGGCTCTCACTGTCCCTGCCCTCACGTCGAGGAAACAGAACGCTGCATAGTTGCCAAGCAAACAAATGCGACATCACAGGAACGAAGACCCATTCAGACAGAACGGAACTTGGAGGAGGGAAGTGGAGTGGATTGAATCTCTAACAAACAATCATATACAGGGAGGTACAAACATCAGTGGAGGCAAGTGCACAGAACGGAAGGGAAGACAAACATTTAGTCACTTTGTCACTCACACACACACACACACACAGACATCATGCACACACACACACTCAATCAATCACTCTGTGTATCTCTCTCTTACACTGTCTGTAAAACACACTGTCACTCTCAGTCTGTCACATGGGGAACTGTATGTTGCATTCTCACAAGTAAGGAGCTCTTCTGATGTGATTGTTAAACTGATTGAAGGGCCTGAACAAGGAAAACTTTTACCACATTGTAACACAGTTTACACAAAAAATATTGTACATAAAGAAATCTTACACATGTAAACAACAATTATATTCAGAATACAACCGTGGAAACATTAATGGCAGGAACTCATTACATTGCTAGCGCCCGTTTCATTGCATTAAGAAACGGGCCTTTTTTTACTAGTTTTGTCATAAATTCAGAAAAATTAGTAAACTTACTCACCCTAAAAATTAACCTCAGTGCAGTTTTCTAATAATTGAAGATTTTTAAGATGTTTAGAACACAGCCCCAGAGTACATTACTGAGGCAATATCATCATCTGGACTAAGAGTGAAAATGCCTCCTGAGTAAAGAATGAAACCTATGCCATGCATTTGCAGTAAGGGCTAATCACATACACAGAGCTTTTCTGTGAATTTAATTTGTACTCAGTATGAACAGTGTAACATGTACAAGGCCATACTCCCAACTCAGTGCCCATTCCCTGTTCCTTTCTCCATTGTGCCACACTCACCTTCAGTCCTATGTGCCCACAATGATCCCTCCACCATCACCTGAGCCCTCCCCTTCCCTCTGGGGTACAACAGGTCCATTCAGGGATCCTGGCTGGTTCACAGCATAAAACAAAACCCAAGGCTAAAGGTAAAAAACCCCTACATGAAATTCAAAACAGAAAGCCAGAAAGTAGGGGTGAACCAAAAAATCTTCATGGCCAATATAGTTCAATAGAGTTTATTCAATCACTGTTATACATCTTTTTATCTGTTGTGCCTAGGTTCTCGCACATACCAGTGTTATTCTTCTGCATTTGCAAGTTTGTGTTTTCAACTTTGAAGTTAGTTTTCTACACAATATTTTCATCTCTTATTTTATTTCTTGTTTATTGTATTAATGTTTTATTTGGATAATTATCTTAGATTGTTATGTTTTTGATATTTTTTAAAGTTTTGTAATGACATTGATTTTATTGTTATGACATTTTAACAAGATCTTAATTTATGTATTTTATTTATGTCATAGTGTATGACCCCTGAAGCAGTCAGGTAAGTCCCATCGAAACACAGCCCTGTGTCGGGACAAGTACACGTTTGGTGCTGAATAAACTCTGTTGAACTATATTTGGCTGTGAAGATTTTTTTTGGTCCACCCCTAGACTCTGGCTTTCTGGTTTGCAGCATGTCCATCACTCTGACCAGAGCTCTCAGTACTGAAAGAGTCCTCTGTCATCACAACTGCCATCCTGGCAGCTTGAACAAATGGTGGAAACACCAGGGGAGGACAATAGACGCCTGGAACAAGATGTTTGGCACGATATGTTTTGCGTTCATGGATGGTGCTATCCATCTTGTGCTAGATGCAAGATATTTAACGCTAAGCATCTTCCACCCATGGGTGGCACTATGTATTTTGCACCCTGTACAAGACAGCTATTGCTATGTATTTTGTGCCCTAGACTAGCGTTATACATTTTGTGTCTCCACTGTAGGCGGCGCTAGACATTTTCCTCTGCAGGCACTGAATGGACACCTGGGACAACTCAGGGACCTTATGGCAGGACATTCTGCTCTGGGCTCATGTGAGCCATTTTCAGATTCCTGGGCAACCTTGGGTACACTTCTCTATTAATAGATTTCACATTCACACATTTTGAGACCTTGTCATTGATGTGCCATAGGTTTTTGATGGACTTTTCGATGTCTTGCTCATGGAGTAGAGATATGTAAATTTTAAAATACACTTATACGTTCAGCCCTGCATTTGTAAAATATTCACAGGCTCTGTATGTTTCAGCAAAAACATCTATATTGCAACTTCCACAATTTATCTAAAATGGTACTGCACACATATAAAACCACTAACATCAAATTCCTATTTCTCCTGTCATACCATAATCTCCTTAAAAATTGGCTACTTAAATGTGCACTCTAAAACACAGGTAATTACTGACCTTATCTAGTCTTTCAGTTTTGATTTCCTTTGCCTAGAATAAACTTGGCTTACTGAATGTGAACTGGCCTAACTGAACTCTTTCTGTCCATTTGGCTACTACTCTCTCTATTGTTGTTAAAAAAAAATACGCACAACAGAAGACAGGAAAAGGATCCCTACAACGTGACCAAAAGGATCAAGGAAGAAGTAGGGGATGACACAATGATTTCCAGTGGGCGAATTTCCAGTGGTTCTCCTGCCTATCTTGCTTCTCTGGTTATCCCCTTTATGCCTTCCTGCACTCTCTGTTCATTGAATGACAATAGATTAGTACTCCCTCATCCCACTAAGGCCAGGTGGGAATCCACTAGATCCAGTGCTTTCTTTTTCACTGCACAAGCTTTATGGAATGCACTGTCACAACATCTTTGGCTCAAATTATATTACACCACCTTCCATACTCTATTAAAAACCCACCTTTTTCAACAAGCTTTTACGCATTGATTTAGACTGGTTCTGCAATGGAAGAATTAGGCACTGTGTTTTATGCAGTTCTACTTATGCAGTTATCTTAGCCGGTTACGGGCTAAATATTGGAACTTAACTAAGTGCTGACTCCACCCCTGGAATGCCCACAAAATAGCCTAGGTGCTAACCTGGCATTTTCAGAAGCATTATCTGGTTAAGTGCCGCTGAATATACCCGGTTAGCCCGGTCACACAATTTAAACAGCCAGGAGTTGTTTCTGGCCATTTAAATCACTTTGAATATCGACCCCCAAACTTGTTAGTCACACACACACAAGGACTAACACTGGTCTGCACATACTGTAACAAGACTTGCTTATCCACTCCTACACTAAATGAGATTATATTCCTACACCTTTCTGACTTCACGTATAACTTTCTTTGAGTTAGTCCCTTTATTTTCTAGCTCCTTTTACTCTATCTTATCTCTGTGTCCCACTTTTGCTTACACCCTATACTCTTTATTAAGATGATTTATTTCATATTGTGTTGACGTAGGAAGCAGCATACTATGTACAGTTTTTGAATATTTTTACTGCTGTAATGTTTTTTTTTTTTTTTTACCTATGTTTGACTTTTCATGCTGTCAGCCTGAAGCCCATGTTGAGACTTTTCCATAGAAATATAGGGACTTTACCTGACCCTATGAAATAACAGGCTTCAGGATAAACTGAATAAAGTGCTTACAACCTTGTCTGGCCGTGTTATTTTGAAGGCCCACCCTCAATGCTCGCTCACAGTACCACAATAGGTTAATGCAAATCAAATGGACTAGGGGACATGCCATGAAGTTATATAGTAATACTTTTAAAACAAATAGGAGAAAATACTTTTCCACTCAATACTTATGTAAGCTCTGGAACTCGATGCCAGAGGAGATGATTTCTTTGGATTCATCTTTGAAAATTCTGGGGAGTATGTTCTACTCCACTTTGACATTGAAAGCCCAGGTTAATTAGTTGATTAAGAAATTCTGTTAGTATCTCCACCAGCTTCATCTACTTAGATCTACTTTTTCTGTGGTTCATTTTAGGATACTAGTTCAGGCTCTAATACTTGCATAATTAGATTACTATAATGTATTACACTTAGGTATAGATAGATGGGTTATAAATTACAAGTTTTACAAAATACAGCAGCATGGCTAATTTTTGGAACTTGCAAGTTTGAGATCTTGCCCCTTCTACGCCATCTTCATTGACTCCCTATGATTGCCTACTCTAAGTTTAAACTTCTGTGTTTCATTTATAAAATTATAAATGGATTAGCTCCATCTTATATGCTTTCAATACTTTGCTTTCTGCTTTATTATAGGTCATTACATTCTCATAATAATTTGACTTTTCACTTATGTATATGGCAGCTCATGAATGGAATTCTATTCCTAGAGCAGTGGTTCCCAAACCTGTAGTGGAGGGGGGGGGGAAGACCTCCAGTCAGATGGGTTTTCAGGATATCCACAATGAATATTCATGAGAGAGATTTGCATGAACTGCCCCAACTGCATGTAAATCTCTCTCATATATATTCATTGCAGATATCCTGAAATTTTGACTGACTGGGATTCCCTCAAGACAGGTTTGGGAACCCTGTCCTCGATTATTACAAGCTAGTTTAATTTATTATGGAGGCATTTTCTATAAACCCTAGGCCCCACACATGAAAATAGAAGATACGGGGACAAAATGAAGGAAATGCACTTATAAAGACGCCGTGGTGCACATATGTATGCACCAGAAAAGGGGATGTGCTTGGTATGGACAATGGGCAGCATGAGCAGGGCATGATTGGAAAGCAAGTGCACACAGCCTATTCAGTAAACAATGTGTTAGTGTGTGATGTGAAATAGGTGCGCCCATTATTTGCTATGTTACTGTGTTAAATATTGTCCTTGTCAATGTTGCCACTAACCTGAGGGAAGGGATGAGGAAAGACAGGGCTTCCAAATCACTTCTACTAGTGTACACTTTAGCCATCTCAAGGGTTTGTACTACTGACTAGATAGGTAGAAGGAAGCCCCAGCACGTGTTAATAGCAACAGTGATATCTACTTATAGCAACTAAAGAAAACAGGAAGCATCTCTTATGACTCCTGTGCGTTATTTGGTGCATTTTGCTGTTGCTTGGCATCTCTGTGCTTGCTCTAAGAACAGCCATACTAGGGCAGACCGATGGTCCATCTAGCCTAGTATCCTGCTTTAAACAGTGGCCAATCCAGGCCACAAGCACCTGGCAGAATCCCAAATAATAATAGCAAGATTCTATACTACCAATCTCAGGAACAGCAGTGGCTTTCCTCATTTCTATCTCAATAACAGACTATAGACTTTTCTTCCAGAAATTTTTCCAAACCTTTTTTAAAGTCAGATATGCTAACTGCTGTTACCACATTCTCTGGTAACAAGTTTCAGAGCGTAACTGTTCGTATTTCCTCCTATTTATTTATTTACCATGTAACTTCATTGAGTCCCCTAATTTTATTACTTTTCAAAAGAATAAACAATTGATTCACATTTACCTGTTCTGTACCACTCAGGATTTTGTAGACCTTTATCATATCCTCCCTCAGCCATCTCTTTTCCGAGCTGAAGACCCCTAACCTATATGAGTGGAGTTCCATACCCTTAATCATTTTGGTTGCTCTACTTTGAACCTTTTCTAAATCCATTATATCTTTTTTGAGATATGGTGACCAGAGTTGCACAAATTACTCAAGGTGAGGTCACACCACGGAGCGATACTGAGGCATTATAGTATTCTGTATCTTATTTTCTATCCCTTTCCATTCATTACTTTGCATTTGTCCTCATTAAATTTCATCTGCCATTTGGATGCCCAGTCTTCCAATTTCCTAAGGTCTTCCTGCAACTTTCTACAGTCTGCATGCGTTTTAACAGTTTTTAACATTTTTTTTGTTACAAAGCTGCCCTACCATTAGTGATACACTGACGGACAGATTATCAAAAGCCCTGCGCTTTTCCAAACAGCGCTCTAAAAATAGCGCTGGAACAGCACGGGGCGTTATTAGACCTATGATCAGAGATAATGACATGCAACTTTAAGCACGCAATTATCTCTGATTATGGAGTAGAAGTGCGGGAGAATTGTGCCTGAGCATGAGCTCAGCACAATCCTCCTGCATTTGTTTGACAGGTCTGGGCTGTCAAAAGCGCAGACCTGTCAAACACAGGGGCTGGAGGTCCATGGGACCACCAGACCCCAACTACCCCTGCCCTGAGCATGGCAAAATGGGGGCTGGAGGTCCGGTGGACCTCCGGTCCCCCCAACGACCCCCCTCAGGTTCAAGGAGGGCTGGTGATCCGGTGAGTCTCCAACCCCCCTAACTCCCGTCAGCATTTCTAAAAAGTCCCTGGTGGACCAGTGGGTGACCAACCCCCCCCCCCCCCCAGTGACAGGGGGGCTGGAGGTCCACCCGACACCCCCCAACACAGTTCAGGGAGGGCTGGAGATCCAGCCCTCCCTAACCCCCCCAGCATTAGCAAGGGGTGCCTGGTGGTCCAGTGTCAATCCCCTTACCTCCACCCCCTACCTTGAGTTGGAGGAGGGAGGTAGCCTGCCTCCCTCCTCTTCCTTTGACGCCGCCTGCAAAATGGTGGTGCCCAGCCCTGCCTAGTGTATCCTGGAATGCGCTGGTCGGGGCTTCTACTACTACTACTACTACTATTTAGCATTTCTATAGCGCTACAAGGCATACGCAGCGCTGCACAAACATAGAAGAAAGACAGTCCCTGCTCAAAGAGCTTACAATCTAATAGACAAAAAAATAAATAAAGTAAGCAAATCAAATCAATTAATGTGAACGGGAAGGAAGAGAAGAGGGTAGGTGGAGGCGAGTGGTTACAAGTGGTTACGAGTCAAAAGCAATGTTAAAGAGGTGGGCTTTCAGTCTAGATTTAAAGGTGGCCAAGGATGGGGCAAGACGTAGGGGCTCAGGAAGTTTATTCCAGGCGTAGGGTGCAGCGAGACAGAAGGCGCGAAGTCTGGAGTTGGCAGTAGTGGAGAAGGGAACAGATAAGAAGGATTTATCCATGGAGCAGAGTGCACGGGAAGGGGTGTAGGGAAGGACGAGTGTGGAGAGATACTGGGGAGCAGCAGAGTGAGTACATTTATAGGTTAGTAGAAGAAGTTTGAACAGGATGCGAAAACGGATAGGGAGCCAGTGAAGGGTCTTGAGGAGAGGGGTAGTATGAGTAAAGTGACCCTGGCGGAAGACGAGACGGGCAGCAGAGTTTTGAACCGACTGGAGAGGGGAGAGGTGACTAAGTGGGAGGCCAGCAAAAAGCTTCACACCATAAGTGATCTCCAGCCCTCCTGAACCTGGGGGGGTCATCGGGGGGACTGGAGGTCCACCGGACCTCCAGCCCCGTCGCTGGGGGGGGGGGGGTCATCAGTTCCTGGGGGGGGGGGGGTTGCTTCATTGGGGAGAATGGGGGCCTGCTAGCATGCAAATGCATGCTGGACAGGGCTCACCATTCCTCCCCAATGGTCTACAAACCCTAACACCAGCTCGGAGCTGGCATAGGGTTTGCCGTGGTCAGCGACCCAATCTTTGGCACGCTGGTCGCTGATCATTGGGGATGAATAGGTTTAGCATGCATTTGCATGCCATTTATGCTAAAAGCCCTGTTTTACATGCATTTGCATGCTAGTTGCGTTCGGAGCCCACGAGCGTGTTGTCTCATGCACTCAGAGACTCTGATCATGGGGTGGTAGCAAATGCAGGTGCTAGTATGGCGCTAACAGCCTCTAGCACCGGCGTTTGCTTCTGATCATCCGTATGTGAATGCAAAAAAGCCCATGGGAATAGAATAAGCTTCTTCACATTTAGCACATCGCTAACAGTACTGCAGCTTTGTAAAAGGAGCCTTTGATCACCTCACTCACTATTCCCATTTCTAGATCATTTATAAATATGTTAAATAGAACCAGTCCCAGTATAGATCTCTGGGATACTCTACTATTCACCATCCTCCACTGAGAGAAATGGTCATTTAACCCCACCCCCATGTTTTTTTTATCCATTAACCAGTTCCTAATTACCATAGCTTTTTAATTTCCTCAGGAGTCTCTCATGAGGGACTTTAAGTTTTCTAAAAATCAAGATACACTACATCAACCAGCTCACCTTTATCCACATGTTTATTCACACCTGCAAAGAAATGAAGCAAATTGGTGAGGCAAGACTTTCCTTGGCTGAATCCATGTTGACTTTATCCCATTAAACCATGTTTGTCTATGTGCTCAGTAATTTTATTCTTTATAGTTCCCATTATTTTCTGGCACTGATGTCAGGCTTACTGTTCTGTAGTTTCCCATTTCACCCCTGGAGCCCTTTTAAAAAACTGGCATTACATTGGACACCTTCCAATCTTCAGGTGCGACACATGATTTTAATGACACTTTACAGATATCTAACAGCAGATCGCAATTTCACATTTAAGTTCTTTTAGTACTCTGGATTATGTACCATCCAGTCCAGGTGATTTGCTGCTCTTTATTTTATCGATTGGCTCAGTATATCTTCCAGGTCCACTGAGAATTTTTTCAGTTCCTCCACATTGTTACATTTGAAAACCATTTCTGGTACAAGCAGATCTCTGACATCTTCTTCAGTAAAGATGGTAGCAAAGAATTCATTCAGTCTCTCTGATACAGCTTTGTCCTCCCTGAGTGCCCATGATAATCTACTGGTCACACGGATTCCTTCACAGGCTTTCTGCTTCTGATATATCTGAACAAGTTATTACTATGAGTTTTCACCTCTGGCAAGTTTCTCTTCATGTTCTCTTTTTTTTTTCTTCTTTATCAATGATATGCACCTAACTTGCCAGTGTTCTTTTCTTCATTCAGATCCTTTTTCCAGTTTTTTTTGAAGGATGTTTTTTGGCTTAAATAGCCTCTTTCACTTTTTCCTTTAACCATGCTGGCTGTTGTTTGTTTAAAAATACCATCTTGGAAGCCCAGACTAGATGTATTCCATGTATTAATAAAGGTGGAAAGAATAGCAATGCCCATGGCCTGATTTAAAGTCCTAGCCTTAGTGACTGATCCTTTTAGCTTTTTAAAGCACTAGGGAGCCTTATATGGTCTGTAGCCCCGCCCAGCACATCCCAGGATGCATGGGAGGGGCTGGGCACTGCCATTTTGCAGCGGCATCAACCCAAGGAAGAAGAGGGAGGCAGGCTACTTCCCTCCTCCAACTAAGGTAGGGGGGCCGGGAGGGGGTTCTTTTTAACAACCACTTTTTAAGCGGCCACTGGACCACCAGGAACCATTTTTTGGGGGCTTGGGGGGCTGGATACCCACCGGATCTCCAGCCCTCCCTGAACCTGGGGGGATGGGATTGTCGGGGGGGACCAGAGGTCCGCTGGACCTCCAGCCCTCGTTGCTCGGGGCAGGGGTAGTCAGGGCCTGGTGGTCCCATGGACCTCCAGCCCCTGTGTTTGACAGGTTTGGGCTTTTGACAGCCCAGACCTGTCAAACAAGTGCAGGAGGATTGTGCTGAGCGCATGCTCGGCACAATTTGCCTGCATTTCTACCCCATGATCAGAGATAATTGTGCTGCTTAAATTTGCATGCATTATATCTGATCATAGGTCTAATAGCGCCCAGCGCTGTTCAAGCGCTAGTTTAGAGCAGTTTGGAACAGCGCAGGGCTTTTGATCATCTGCCTGTTAGGGAGTAGAAATCCACGGGAGACATATGTGTTAGGCGGTGAGAGTCTGATATGTACAGACGGGGAGAGGGATCTTGGGGTGATAGTATCTGAGGATCTGAAGGCGACGAAACAGTGTGACAAGGCGGTGGCCATAGTTAGAAGGTTGCTAGGCTGTATAGAGAGAGGTGTGACTAGCAGAAGAAAGGAGGTGTTGATGGCCTGTATAAGTTGTTGGTGAGGCCCCACCTGGAGTATTGTGTTCAGTTTTGGAGGCCGTATCTTGCTAAGGATGTAAAAAGAATTGAAGTGGTGCAAAGAAAAGCTACAAAAATGGTATGGGATTTGCGTTATTTAAATCATTTATTTATAATTTTTCATTTTACAAGGGTCACTTGCAAACAGTAATACAAAGATGATTGCACATTAATACAATATAAGAAGAAAACAATCCCAACTAGATATATGGATTGTATACAATCTTTCTCTTTCTTAGACCACAAAGTGAAGAAAAGTAGGGAGAGTGAAATAAGACAAGGAGATCAATTAAACAGTAAACAGAAAAAAGAAAACATGGTATTAACCTGATTAACCTACCGCCCAGAAACGCCAAAATATCGGCCCGCAAATTCCTCAATCTGAATTTCCCCAGCTGCAAAGGAGTGAAATAGAAACAGGCTTATGCTACGACCTTTGCATACAAAAGCACACAGTCTTGGAATGCGTTACCCAAGGCCCTGAAAACCATGAACAATCTAACCAGCTTCCGCAAAGCTCTGAAAACTCACCTCTTTAACAAAGCTTACAAAAGTCACCCTCAATGATACAAATCATCCCAAACCACCCAAACACTCCTAAAACACTTCTCACACAACCGATCCAACATCCGCCCATCTAAATTCCTCTTTCACCTCAGCTTATGGTCAACTGTATTTAAATCATGTACTGACTTTATCATAACCTTACTCTGTAAGCCACATTGAGCCTGCAAAAAGGTGGGATAATGTGGGGTACAAATGCAATAAATAATAAATAAATAATTATCCCCAGACATTATTCATCTAATACATTATTCCACATTGATCATCTGGTTGGCTTCCTCAAGACCAAATACGGCATATAGTCAATTCATTTAATTGAGAACATACTTATTGTCCAGGTTTTATTTAGAAATAATACATCTGATTACTTTCTCTCTCTTTTAAAAACCAGAAATTATTTAACGATACTAAACTCAAGTCTCTAATTCAAATCCCACTGATTAAAGTAATCCCAGTTTCCACAGGCTTCACTCCTTTCGAAGTAATAATTAAGGAAATATTTCTGAGGAAAACTTTAGGAGTCATACCTGGAACTCTGGGAAAAAATGGGATTTGCGTTATAAGACGTATGAGGAGAGACTTGCTGACCTGAACATGTATACCCGGAGGAAAGGAGAAGCAGGGGCGATATGATACAGACGTTCAAATATTTGAAAGGTATTAATCCGCAAACAAACCTTTTCCGTAGAAGGGAAGGCGGTAGAACTAGAGGACATGAAATGAGATTGAAGGGGGGCAGACTCAAGAAAAATGTCAGGAAGTATTTTTTCACGGAGAGAGTGGTGGATACTTGGAATGCCCTCCCACGGGAGGTGGTGGAGATGAAAACGGTAACAGAATTCAAAAATGCATGGGATAAACATAAAGGAATCCTGTTCAGAAGGAATGGATCCTCAGAAGCTTAGCGGAGATTGGGTGGCAGAGCCGGTGGTGGGAGGCGGGTCTAGTACTGGGCAGGCTTCTACGGTTTGAGCCCTGAAAATGGCAGATACAAATCAAGGTCAGGTATACACATAAAGTAGCACATATGAGTTTATCTTGATGGGCAGACTGGATGGACCGTACAGGTCTTTCTCTGCCGTCATCTACTATGTTACTTATGTACTTATCCATGGGTTGTTCTGCCATATGCAGGGGAATTAAAGGACTTTTCTCAGGGAACCACTGAGACACTTTTTGGCACACTGGACATGACCTACAGTATTCTCTCACCTCCTGGTAATGCGGCTGGTGGTACTGTGTTCTCTTAAATGTCCTGCCAAGGGTTGGTCATAGGCTATCATGATTAAGGTCCTCCTAAACGCCTTAGAAATCATTAGCTGTTTGCGCTCCGCTTGCTCCCCTTTCTTTTCCACCCAGTATAATAAGTCATTTATCTTAGTAGAGAGTGCAATCTTCCCCCTCATCCTTCTCCTCTATGACCTGGTCCCAGTATGTTTTAAGAGTTGGGTCCTTTGACAGGTTTAAGCATTTCCTTAGAGAACAATCTATTGTATCGTGACTGAGGGCCTCTATGTTCGTTGGGGACAACAACCCTTTCCATTTTTTGGCTGTCTCATTGGCCTTACTCTTCCTGGTTTTCCTGGGACTTCCTAGAAGCTCTTGGGTGGGAAAAGAAAAAACTTTCAAGCATCCCTTTGGACACAGCAGACCTGCACTATTCCTTTAATATTTCCCAACTCCTGTCCAGGATTTCTGACATAGGCGAATGGCTACTCCCAGTATCTACTAGAGCCTCAATTTCTACCCCAGTCACTGGCACCCCCCCCCCCCTTCTCAGGGTCCTTCTTGTCTCCTGGGAGCCTCCCTGGCTGTCCTATCCCCATTCCTGAGAGTGAACAGTCCATCTGGGGGCAGTCTTCTTGGAAGTGTTCTTCCTCCTCACATACAAAGCACCTAATGCTCGGGCAAGTGTCCTGTCTGGGTCAGGGATTTGAGTTTCCCACTTCACCTTACTGGGTTCCCAAGGTTTAGGACCCCCTCTGGCTTTCTCAGAACCCTCTTCTCTATCCCTCAGGAAAGTATGCTTCCTTTTCCCCCTACTGGGTTGACTGGGGTTTTTCTCTGGACAAGCTCATCTTTCTTTTCCCTCCAATCTTCTTCTGCTTCTATGTAGCGCTCAGCCAGTGAGGTAGCCTCCTCAATAGACCTGGGACCCTGTCTTGTCACCCAGTTCTTTACAGGTGGAGGGAGAATGTTCAAAAACTGTTCTAAGTCTATTAGCTGGGCCACCTCCTCTCCAGACCATTTCTCTGGCTCCAACCACCTGGAGGCCTGGTCTATTAGATGCTAGGTCACAGCCCTCAGCCTATGCCCTTTCAAAAAAATCTGGCCTTGAAATTTCTTCCATTAGCTTTCCTTAGTGAGGCCTAATCTGTTCTGGATAGCTGACTTCAAAGAATTATAGTCCAGGGCTTTGGCACTATCCAGAGCCCTATAAGCCGTTTGGGCCTGTCCAGATAAATAAGTGGCTAATTGGATAGCCCATTGTTCCAGAGGCCAGCCTGCAACATTAGCTACCCGCTCAAAAGTAGTTAAAAAAGCCTCTGGATCATCCTCAGATCCCAACTGACATGCCGATGATCAAAGATAAATGCGGGTGCTAGAGGCCACTAATGCTGGACTAGTGCCTGCATTTACTAGCGTGGCATAATGAGAGGACCCTAGCACAACAAACAACAAGTGTGCCAGGAACTATTGCAGAGATCATTAAAATTAGATTTAAATGAGCTCTGCGGTATTCCACGTGTATGATCAGAGATCAGTGCTCTGATCGTACGGGCAGAATAAAGCCTTAACCCTATGCCAGCTCAGAGCTGGCATTAGGGTTAATACTTCCCTCTCTGTTCCCCGCCCTCCCCCCACCAAGCCAGGCAGCCCAGGCTGTCAATGTCAGCCTGGGCTGCCACTGTCAGTGCTGGGGGGTCCAGTGGACTCCCAGACCTCCAATGGCTAAGGCCCTGGTGGACTAGTACCCCTCCAAGCCCTCACTTCCTCCAGACACTGACACAGGGGGCTGGAGATCTGGTGGACCTCCAGCCCCATGACCCCTCCTAACACAAGGGTGCAGGGGGGCTGGAGGACACAAAAAAACTCCCTGGTGGCCCAGTGGGAAACCGTACCTCCACCACCCCCACACCCATCCTGGTGGTCTAGTGGCCCTGAATCCCCTGTACCTGAAGAAGACAGAAGAGGGAGTAGCACTCCCTCCTTCTTCCAGCGTTGCCTCCAAAATGGCTAGACCACCAGGTGGGGGCTGGAGGTTCACTGAACCTCCAGCCTTCTCTTCTGTCAGGGGGGGAAGGGGTTAGAGATCCACCAGACTTCCAGCCCCCTGTACCATTGTGTCAGGGGGGGTCGGGTCATTCCTGTGCCAGGGGGAGCAGTGGTACTAGACCACTATTGCCTTTGTCGGGGGAGTTCGGGGGTGTGGAGGTCTACTGGACCTCCAGCCTGCATCGGTATGTTTGACAGGTCTGGGCTTTTATTTTTTTGACAGTCCGGACCTGTCAAACAATTTCTGCAATAGGATTGTGCCCAGGCACAATCCTCCAGTAGAAGTACCCTGATAATTGAAGCTAATAGCGTGCATACGTTTGCATGTTATTAGCTTTGATCATAGGGGCACTATTGCCCCGTACTGTTTCGGCACTATTTTTACAGCACTATTCAGAACAACGTGGGACTTTTGATCATCGGCCCATTAGTGAGGACCAATCCCTTCTGCCACTCTGCTGTAGGTGTCCCGGTTCCATCAACTAAATGTCCCACCTTAGAGCTTTGTTGTACCTGCCTCTGGTGCAGTCCAGCCACAAGTTTTTGTAGTTCCTCGGTCTGGGTCTCCAACAGCTATAGAAGTAACTGCTGTTGTTATGCCTGCTGTTGCAAAGTTCTTGAAAACTGCAAGTCCATTGCTTTCTGCTGGGCCTGCATCTGCTCCACACCCCACTTCATAAAGGCTTCCGATGCCATGGTCCTGTGGAATGAAGAAAATAAAACCCAAGTACGGATCTCCTAATATGGGAACTTTCTGTTCCTCTGTATCACAAAGAAATACCTCAAGCACACACTCCCCAGCCAAGGTACCAGTTACCTGGTTTTCCTGAGTAGGAGAGCCTTCCCCAAGGGGACATTTATACGCTGTTCTCCAGGCGGATTCAATTATTCCCACCACTGCCACAACTTGTCATGCCACCGCACACCCAATAGTGTGGGCCAAATAACCTTGTAGATCTCTCTTCTTCCAAGTTCAACACCACCCCAGTTGCATCACCCAGCAAAAGTGGCCAGTCTATGATCCTTGTATCATAGCTCAAAGCAACTACAAAAATTCCACAGCAAAGATAATAGCTCAGAGCAAGGAGTAGTCTGCAATCACTTCACTAAAATCCACTAACAGGCCATCCACGATTCCTTCCAGCAGCACAGCCTTACAATAAGGAGAGAAAACCCTCTCTAATGCCTCAGGGTCTTGAATTGGCTCCACCTTATGGTTAGGGTGAGTTAGTAACCACCCAGCAATCCACCCCGACTGGGCCCACAAAGTCCAGCGGGGAAAAGATACCCCCTCTTTGGGGCCTAACAGGGGCCTTTCTCCCTTCTACAACACTATTAGCAAGGAATATCCATAGCTTTACTTGCCTATGTAAATCTTATGTTAATGAGCTTTTACTTCAATCACTGATTGCTTGCCTGTTGCTTCCAGTGCTCAGGGAATTATCCTCACAGATCCCAGAAGGGTTAGTCCTCCCCCCCCTCACCTCCCACATGGCCTTCCCTGCTAAGCTACTACCTCCCATACAAGGGTCCCAGGGCATCACCCTAACTGTATGGGTGGGTTGTGGGACTAACTTCAAATCCAGGTGGTTCTAATCTTTATCACATCTTCCAGCCTGGTGTTCCTCACTGCCTTGTGATAAGATATGCAGCCTGTCACACTTGTGTCTTATTTTTTTAGATTTCTAGTATTTGTACTCAGACACTGTGAGAAGGGACTAGTAACCCCCATGCACTGGCACTGTTTTCTGCTGCTTTCTCCTACAATCTCTGTAGAATACAGAACAGTTGATCATCAGTACTAGCAATTCCCTGGATGTAGTACAGTAAAAGGATAACATGTACATACAACCTACACGGTGACATCATGCTGGTCAAAACCCTTTTCTAACACCTCAGCTCTGATTATGTAGTACCCACACCAACTGTTTACAACATCTGATCCTGATAATTTTCCACATACACATTTTCTTAAAGGCAATGAGGCCCACAGCACTACGAGCAATATGCTGAATACAGACCCACAGTGCTTCATTGAACTCATGATACAGTTCTATTGCTCAGGTTTTGCTATGCCCAGACATTTCTCCTTTTATCCATCCCCACTCTGTCAATAAACAGGGTGGCTACGAGAGTTTGCAATTGTAGTGGTCTAAGCCACCAGCTTCATGAACACAGCACCTCCACATAGCAGACAGTAACAAGGCAGGAGAAACTCAGTTGACATTTTGTTTCTAGCCAAGTATCTGTCCAACCTCTTAATGCCTAGAAGAACCTGCCCTGAAGCAACTGAGTAGAACATAAACAGATAATACTGCTATATGGGAGAGGGCATGTTCAACAGATGTGCAGATGAAACTGCCTCTCTCCAGTAACCAGCTAGTATTTTGCAGTGGACATGGTCCCCCCCCCCCCCCCCCAACACTTTCCCCAAATGTGCCACTACATGACCTGCATCTAAGATCAAGAGGATATAGCATATTCTGTCTGAGGGCAGACATATAGCTGTATCAGCTATATATAGACCCTCCCATGTTACCACTCTGAAAGGATATTGTGGTGCCATGCACTGAGGCTGGTGTCTCAGAACTCTATCACTCACTATCTTACATGGTTAGACCTGTGAGTGCCATTATTCACTAGTAGAGTGTATCCACTATCCTGTCATTTTGCACATGTACCCAAAGTGCTTACACAAAAGCAACCAAATGATCTACAGGCATCAGCTTACCCTCTCTTTGGTGAGCTGTGTCCCGCTGGCTGACCCCTGCAACAGTGTCAGGGCTACAGGTGACCAGCACCTCCCTCTTCAGGGTGGTAAGGGCTATGGAGTTGGCAGGGCCCTCAAGATGCCAGGCAGCTTGCTTATTGCAGGCCCTGCAGCACAAATCCTGCCACTTTGTTGAGATTCTCAATATCACACTTTTGGCAATAGATGGAGTTAAGGCTTTCCTAAAAGCCTCTCGCTAAGCTAGCTTGATGTTGGCATGTGACTGTAAACCTTGCTTCTCTATAGAGGATGTCATAGTGCCTCTTTACCACCCTCACTAGGAGTCATAACTCACCCAAACAGAAGTTGGGCTTCTTTAAACCACTTATCCTTGGTGCTGCCATGTTATCTGCCATCATAGCACTGTGCAGGATGTGGCACATAATAATGCCCTATTTTATAAGTACATAAGTATTGCCATACTGGGAAAGACCAAAGGTCCATCAAGCCCAGCATACTGTTTCCAACACTGGCCAATCCAGGTCACAAATACCAGGCAAGATCCCCAAAAAGTACAAAACATTCTATACTGCTTAACCCAGAAGTAGTGGATTTTCCCCAAGTCCATTTAATAATGGTCTATGGATATTTTCTTTAGGAAGCCGTCCAAACCTTTTTTCAACTGCGCTAAGCTAACCGCCTTTACTACATTCTCTGGCAACGAATTCCAGAGTCCAACTACACATTGAGTGAAGAAAAGGTTTCTCCGATTCGTTTTAAATTTACTACATTGTAGCTTCATCGCATGCCCCCTAGTCCTAGTATTTCTGGAAAGCGTAAACAGACGCTTCACATCTACCCATTCCACTCCACTCATTATTTTATAGACCTCTATCATATCTCCCCTCAGCTGCTTTTTCTCCAAGCTGAAGAGCCCTAGCTGCTTTAGCCTTTCCTAATAGGGAAGTCGTCCCGTCCCCTTTATCATTTTCGTCACCCTTCTCTGCACATTTTCTAATTCCACTATTTCTTTTTTGAGATACAGCAACCAGAATTGAATGCAACATTCGAGGTGCGGTCACACCATGGTGCGATACAAAGGCATTATAACATCCATGACCAAAAGGACCCTATAATTCTAGACCTGTGCCCTCCAGGATACAAAATCACACACTGGACCAGAAAAGAAAAGAGAGGCGGAGGCATAGCACTAATGTATCGGTCCCACTTTACTACCGAAACCACTGCCGAGTCCATAACACCTCAACTTGAAATTGCCTCAATCAGAATCCACAACAAAACCCTACGCGATTATTTGAATTGTGTCTTGTTTTACAGACCTCCAGGTAATTGGAACGAAGGTCAGACCAACTTCATGGACTTCATTTCAAAAACATGTGTAACCAACTCCAATACACTAGTACTAGGAGACATCAACCTTTCTCTTAGAAGACCCGAATTCTATCAACGCACGAGAATGTAAGGAATTTCTCCATTTATGCAATCTCAAATTGCCACAAATGCAAGCAACCCACGTCAAAGGGCACACACTTTATCTCATCTCACACAAACTCTCAACAAACCAGAACCTAAGAATAACAAATACGAAATGGACAGACACACCCTGGACCAACCACTACAAACTAAACTTATCCCTACATTGGCAGAAGAAGGGTATACAACGAATACTAAAACACACATCCTACAGCACAAGAGGTCAAGTAGACACGAAAACATTCTGGCAACTAATATACAATAACGAATAGGCAACACAAACAGACTCCATATACTACCTCATAGAATGGGACAAAAGATTCAAAAGCATACTAGATGAAATTGTGCCCTTACGAACAAGAACCCCACGGAAGCATAAATCGACACCATGGTTCAACGATGAACTGAAAAAGTTAAAAACACAAACCAGGAAACTCGAACGAGCATCATACACTCAACACATGGAAACAAATACAAAGAAAATACAAATACGCAATAAGACAGGCCAAAAGATCATACTATAAAACCAAAATAAGGACAGATTACAAAGACATGATGAAATTATACCAATTCGTGAACAAACTCCTAGACACCAACTTGGTCACTACCATAAATACAGACATCCCATCTGCAGATAAACTTGCAAAATACTTCAATGAAAAAATTGTAAACCTACGCAACACGCTACCTCAGAACAACACTGACATTGAAAACTTCCTTAATGAATTGGACCCACCCATTGGAGAATACCCGGCAGATCGGACCTGGTTAAACTTCGTCCTCCTTACCGTCGAAACAGTTACCCAGGTGATTAGTAGGTTTTCCAAAACTCACTGTAAACTAGATACCTGTCCCAGCTACCTAATGAAATCCGCCCCTGACCGTTTCATAGCAGACTTCACATCCCACCTAAATTACATGCTTCAGCAAGGCCTCTTCCCTAAGGAAAATGGCAATATCCTACTCACCCCAATACCAAAAGATACCAAGAAAAAAACAAATGAAATCACTAACTTCCGTCCAGTAGCATCTATCCCGTTGGTGGTCAAACTGATGGAAAGCATGGTAACCAAACAACTTACAGATTACATAAACAAATTCTCAATATTACATGAATCACAGTCAGGCTTTTGCCCTCTCCACAGCACAGAAACAGTATTACTCACTCTGCTAGCCAAATTCAAGCAGGAAATAGCAACAGGCAAAAACATCCTTCTCCTCCAATTCGACATGTCTAGTGCATTCGACATGGTAAACCATAATATATTAATAAGATTACTAGATAAGTTTGGGATTGGTGGAAACATACTTAACTGGATCAAGGGCTTCCTAACCACAAGAACATATCAAGTAAAATCAAATTCAAACATATCATCACGGTGGAAAGCAGACTGTGGAGTACCGAAAGGATCACCGCTATCACCGATCTTATTCAACTTAATGATGAACCCACTTGCCAAGTCCTTATCAAACCATGGCCTTAACCCTTTTATATATGCAGACTATGTCACAATATACACTCCTTACAGAAATCACCAACGAAATCAAGCTTGGCCTGAACATCATGGATTCATGGGCAAATGCATTTCAACTAAAACTCAATAAAGAAAAAACTCATTGTCTCATCCTCTCATCCCAACACAGCGCAGACATCCCCACAAGTATCAACACCCCAGATCACACCCTTCCTATCTCAGACAGTTTGAAAATGCTCGGCGTTACAATGGACCGTAACTTAACACTAGAGAGCCAAGTGGCATCCACAACAAAGAAAATGTTCCACTCAATGTGGAAACTCAAACGTGTGAAGCAATTCTTCCCGAGGGAAACATTTCGCAACCTGATACAATCAATGGTACTATGCCACTTAGATTACTGCAATGGAATTTATGCAGGATGTAAAGAACAAACCTTAAAGAAACTTCAGACCGCTCAAAACACGGCAGCTAAGCTTATATTTGGTAAAACGCGATTTGAAAGCACAAAACCCCTCCGTGAAGAACTACACTGGCTCCCAATCGAAGAACGCATCGCCTTCAAAATCTGCACCCTGGTTCACAAAATCATCTACGGAGAAGCCCCAAGTTACATGACAAACTTGATCAACTTACCAATTAGAAATACATCCGAATAAACACGATCTTATCTAAATCTGCACTACCCAAGCTGCAGAGGACTTAAATACAAAAACTTACGCATCTAGTTTTTCCTACATAAGCACACAACTGTGGAACGCATTACCAAAAGCCTTGAAAACGACGTACGACCACCTAAATTTCCGGAAATCACTAAAAACCAACCTGTTTAAAAAGGCATACCCTACCAATCCAACTTAAATGCCTAATCTCTGCAACACAACCAAACTAAAGCACATAATGGACATAACACAACTCTTCCGTTCTCTAATTCCCTAATGTGGCTGTGCCACATGAACTTGATCTTACCACAACATCACCCTGTATTTGTTCACACCGGAGCCTGCAAAGGCCTCTCCGGTACTATGTAAGCCACATTGAATCTACAAATAGGTCGGAAAATGTGGGATACAAATGTAACAAATAAATAAAATCCTCATTTTTGTTTTTCATTCCTTTCCTAATAATACCTAACGTTCTATTTGCTTTCTTAGCCACTTCAGCACACTGAGCAGAAGGTTTCAATGTATCATCAACGACGACACCTAGATCCCTTTCTTGGTCTGTGACTTCTAACCTGGAACCTTGCATGTCGTAGCTATAATTCGGGTTACTCTTTCCCACATGCATCACTTTGCACTTGCTCACATTAACCGTCATCTGCCATTTAGACGCCCAGTCTCCCAGTCTTGTAAGGTCCTCTTGTGATCCTCCCGTGATTTAATGACTTTGAATAACTTTGTGTCATCAGCAAATTTCATTACTTCACTAGTTACTCCCATCTCTAGGTCATTTATAAATATGTTAAAATATGTTAAAAAGCAGCGGTCCCAGCACAGATCGCTGGGGAACCCAACTAACTACCCTTCTCCATTGAGAATACTGACCATTTAACCCTATTCTCTGTTTTCTATCTTTTAACCAGTTTTTAATCCACAATAGAACACTACCTGCTATCCCATGACTCTCCAATTTCCTCTGGAGTCTTTCATGAGGTACTTTGTCAAACGCCTTCTGAAAATTCAGATACACAATATAAACCGGCTCCCCTTTATCCACATGTTTGTTCAGCCCTTCAAATAAAGGTAAAAGTGGGATGTTTGACCACGGAAATACAAATCCTGGAGACGAATATCTAAAAAAGCTTCTTTATTGATGAAAAGACTTGACACAACTGTTGTGTTTCGGCCTTCAGGCCTGCATCAGGAGTCTGCCTCAATGGCTTGACATATGTGAATCTTAGGTGCCAAAAACACAATTAGTCCGTGTAATGTGATTGGCTGTATGCAGAAGTGGTCTTGAAAAAGACCTTTTGTGGCGCACTTGCTCATAACAAATCACTGAAAGCTTTCCTGTGGGGCGTTCGAGTTCTCCGCCTGATCGTGGATTTTTCTGTTCACCCCTTCAAAGAAATGTAGTAGATTGGTGAGGCAAGATTTCCCTTCACTAAATCCATGTTGACTTTGTCTCATTAATCCATGCTTTTGAATATGCTCTGTGATTTTGTTCTTTACCCTGGTATTACCATAACAGTTCTTTGTAAGCCACATTGAGCCTGCAAAAAGGTGGGAAAATGTGGGATACAAGTGCAATAAATAAATAATAGTCTCTACCATTTTGCCCGGCACCAACGTCAGACTCGCCAATCTATAAATTCCCGGATCGCCTCTGGAACCTTTTAAAAAAATCGGCGTTACATCGGCCACCCTCCAATCTTCCGGTACCACGCTCAATTTTAAGGATAAAGTACATATTACTAACAATAACTCCGCAATTCATTTTTCAGTTTTATCAGTACTCTGGGATGAATACAGTCCGGTCCAGGAGATTTGCTACTCTTCAGTTTGTAGAACTGCCCCATTACATCCTCCAGGTTTACAGAGAATTCATTAAGTTTCTCCGACTCGTCAGCTTCGAATACCATTTCTGGCACTGGTATCCCACCCAAATCTTCCTCGGTGAAGACTGAAGCAAAGAATTCATTTAATCTCTCCGCTACGGCTTTGTCTTCCCTGATTGCCCCTTTTACTCCTTGGTCATCTAGCAGTCCAACCAATTCTTTTGCCGGCTTCTTGCTTTTAATATACCTAAAAAAAAAATTTACTATGTGTTTTTGCCTCCAACGCAATCTTTTTTTCAAAGTCCCTCTTAGCCTTCCTTATCAGCGCTTTGCATTTGACTTGACATTCCTTAAGCTGTTTTTTATTATTTTCAGTCAGTTCCTTCTTCCATTTTCTGAAGGATTTTCTTTTAGCTCTAATAGCTTCCTTCACCTCACTTTTTAACCATGCCGACTGTCATTTGGTCTTCCGTCCTCCTTTTTTACTACATGGAATATATTTGGCCTGGGCTTCCAGGATGGTGCTTCTGAACAGCATCCATGCCTGATATAAATTTTTGACCCTCGCATCTGTTCCTCTAAGTTTTTTTTTTCACTGTTCTTCTCATTTTATCATAGTCTCCTTTTTTGAAGTTAAAGTATAGGAAGCAAGTAATGGCTCTTGAATGTGGCACCAGGGATGCCCTCCAAGAATTGGTGCACTCATTTACAGAATAGTGCCAATACATGCATGCATTACCAAATAGGCACCCATGTGGCCCATAGTTTGAAGTACTATGTATTGAGCCATAGAATTCCATACCACTGGCACCATGGAAAGGCTCAGCAGCTGTCCTCACACTAATGTGTTTCAACCAGCACCTCATATTGCAATGATTGGATAGCAGGGGGACAAGGTTAGTGATTATCAGGCCCCACAAACCTGTTCTTTCATTCCATGGAAGAAACACCTGTATTCACTCTTGGTGATGACCAGATCTGACCTGTGTGAAACCCTCATATAGAATCCAAGCTTCCTGTGTTGCCTTTTTCCCTCACTGCCTATTGAGAAAACATCCACTTTCTCAGTTATCCTACTTGCTGGTTTGTCTATAATGTGGAGTGAGCTTTCCAAACTATCTACCTTTTCAGATTCAGCAGAAGAGGCATGCAACCCCTGGCCTCTGGTCCTCTCCTGAACAAACACAAGTACACTTTCAGCCCCTGTGTTGAACTGCATAATGGGGTAGGCTAGGGAAAATGTTGTGTCACCTATCCTTTCACATATAGGATGTGGAAGCAGGAGAAAGACAGCGCTGGGACATGCATATAATCATTTTGTGATGACACCCTATAGGTGCACTGTTGGATAAGGAGTATTCTATATCCATATGTACATAGTGTCAGTTGCCTAGCCCACCTGCTAGGCATTTAGTGGGGACTTCTTAGTTCACATGGGAGGTGAGGCCACTATTTCCTGGGTCCTCTGGAAATGCACACCTCTCTATAGATTTGTTGAGCCACACAACATGGATGGATGCAGACAGATCAGATTTGGGAACTGTTATTCCAGGCACTGATAGGTCAGTTTGGGCAGGTAATCATATATGGGTCACATGCAGCTCTCCTGTGTCAGGCTATTCCATAGCACTCCTCTATTCAAACTTGCCCTAACAACCTTTTGCCATCCCTTGAAAATGTGTTAGGGTGATGAAGGCCATCATGTGAAGTTCCACATGGTCTGTATAGTAGACAATTCAGTGTCACTGAAGGCGTCACGGTCCAACATACAGCACCGTCAATGTCATTGAGTTATCGGGTTGTGGCCTTGTTTGAGCAAGCACAGCATGTATGCGACCAGCTTGGGATTTGGCGAGTGATTGTGTGTACTGTTATGTGACATTACTTATGGTTTTAGAGGAAGACTTTCAGTGTTACCACAAGCATACAATATTTACAAACAATTATTAATATGTATAGTCTTCCTCATCTATGTGTATATATACATATTATAAGGCAACATGGGAGGAGGATGAGTAAAGCGAGGGAGGATTTGTGGGAGGGAATGCGGCAACCTTAGGGAGAGCAGGAGCCAGACAGTGCACAGGCTATAGGCCATAAAAGGGCCCAAGCTGGTGGATGTTGTAGGGCATGTTGAGGTTCACCAGTGCCTCCAACATTTTCCCTAGAGTGTACTGGAGACCCTCCTCATGACCCTCTATGGCCCTCAGCCTGTGGTCCATGCCTTCCCACATCAGCTCTACCTCCTCTACCAATGATGTTATGTCACCATCTCCAGAGACATGTGCAGGCTAAGGTGCTGCATTACCAGCAGCTGCCCCTGGAACATTAGCATTTTGTGGAGAAGACGGATGATGTTGGTGGGGGGGAGCATGTTCCTCCTCTGAATCATTACTTATTATAATTACCACCTGAACATCATCCTGTTCCCCCAGGGATTGAATCACAGGTACAACAGGCTGCAGTGGTTGGGAAGGTGAGTCAGAGGTAGCTGCTTTGGAAGATGCATGCACGGAGGGGCGGGTGCAATGCCAGGAAGTTCCCCAGTCACAGGTGTTGGATCTATTTCCTCCTGCATCTCCTCCATCCTTTGCATTCCTTCTTCCAGGAATTCCATCTCTTCCTTCTCTCCTTCTTCCTTCTCTTCCTCTGTGTCCGCTTCTGTCTCCTCCGCCTCCTCTTCTTCTTCCCTTTCCTTCTGCAGTGGGTGGGCCTGGGAAGCTGAGGCCAGACCTGCAACAGTACCTTCAGGGGGTCCATTTGGGTGATATTCAGCTATGGAAATATACACCAAGGCAGGTAAGTCTCTCTTTACATGTATGCATTAGATGGTAAAGGTCGCACTATTGTCATATGATACAGGTCTATAAAATAATGAGTGGAGTTGAACGGGTAGACGTGAAGCGTCTGTTCACGCTTTCCAAAAATACCAAGACTAGGGGGCATGCGATGAAGCTACAATGTAGTAAATTTAAAACGAATTGGAGAAACTTTTTAATTAAACTCTGGAATTTGTTGCCAGAGAATGTGGTAAAGGCAGTGAGCTTAGCGGAGTTTAAAAAAGGTTTGGACAGCTTCCTAAAGGAAAAGTCCATAGACCGTTATTAAATGGACTTGGGGAAAATCCACTATTTCTGGGATAAGCAGTATAAAATGTTTTGTACATTTTTGGGATCTTGCAAGGTTATTTGTGACCTGGATTGGCCACTGTTGGAAACAGGATGCTAGGCTCGATGGACCTTTGGTCTTTCCCAGTATGGCAATACTTATGTACTTATCTGTTTTGATTGTGGAAGTTCTTCCCTGCTTTGATTTGTTTTGAATGGTCACACACCACATCCTATCCATGGCAGGGACCAGGACACAGTGGAATTTCCTGCCAGCACAGGGATATGTATATTCAGGAGACTTTGTCTGACATGCCATGTGGTGTGCACATACAAGATTCCAGTCTATCCCTACCACTCAATTGCCATGGGTAGGCCAGCCGCTGGCTCAGTGCCACAGAGAGGAGGTTTGCATGGGGTTTTACACTATTAAGGTCTTTTCAATGTCCAACAAAGTATAATCATTGCACACTGCGAAATAAACTTTTTCGAAGCATTTCAAATTATATATACATCCAAAACTGTGAGGGTTTAAGAAAGTCATGTGAAGTATTGCCCCTTGTTCCTTCTTGCTTCAATGATTTTTAACCAGTTTATATTTTAAGATATGTTTGAACAAAGTGGCATGCAAAACATGGTCCATGTCAGGACCCAAGAGACTCATTATGATAAGTGAAATAAGTTTTGAAGTTTTTCACTGTTAGATTTACATATAATTTGAAATGCAAGGAAAAAGTTTTTTTTTGCAGTGTGCAATGATTAAACTCTGCTGGACATTGAAAAAACCTTGATGGTCAATGTTAGTCCTTCAAAATGTTGATGAGCACACTACCACCACTATTAATTACAAGGTTTCAAGTCATGATTTTCTTTGTTTTAAAGATATGAAATTCAGCGATACTCTGTGGGACTTCTCTGTGGATGATAGTTCTGTTGCTGAAACTTGTCCTCAGCCTCTGCTAGGCCCTCCTCAACTTCATGTAGTCCCTCCTGTAGCCAAGCTGCAGAAACAGCTTTGTCAGCTGAGAGAGAAACAGCCTGACCAATAGGAGGATGTCAGCTTCACTGAAGGGTAACATTCTCATGAAAGATGCCATTTTTGCAATGTCCTGTATCTGCAATGTCAACGTGTATGTCACGTAATAGTTTGTGCATACTTTGTAGTGTGAGTGGGTGCTTTATTACCATGGGGCACACAGATTAGCATGATACTAGGTGCCAATTCTGCATAAGCCACTAAAGGGTGCATGACCTTTACGGCATATTGGCATTACATTTTGACATACCTCTATAGGTAAGCTGTTGCTACACTTGGTGCCCTTTATAGGATTGCCTTTCATATGTTTATAAAATATGTAGACAAGACTTAATGATGCGTAAGCATTAAGATTCTAAGATATAAGAGATATTGTATTTACTTAGTTACATTATTGACATATAACTGTTCTTTCTAGGTAAATTTTGGCCTCTTTAATTTGTAAGCTGCCATGAACCATATATAAAAAGGTTTTTGGTGGGCTATAAGACTCTGCATAACATAAAGTAACATAACATATGGTACAAATAGTTAATGTAGTTGGGTTTAAAAAAGATTTGGACAAATACCTGGAGGTAAAGTCCATGAACTGTTGAGGTAGACCTGAGGAAAACTACAGCTTATCCCAGGGGGTGGGTAGCATAGAACCTTCCTGCTTTGGGGGATTTTGCCAGATACCTGTGACTTGGCTTGGCCACTCTTAGAAGCAGGATACTGGGTTAAATAGACCTGTGGTCTGTCCCAGTATGGCAATTAATTTTCAGACACCCAATAAAAGTACTATTTTAATTATTTGATACTATCATTTAATGACTTCTTCTACTTGGAGTCTTTACAGAATGGGATAGAATCTCAGTATAAACCATACACATCTCGGTTCTGTTCTACTCTCCACATTCTCACAGAAATGGGGGAAGGACATTTTCCCCAACTAATTATTCAAAATATATAAATATTAAAACTCAGGATCTCAGGAATGACACATTTACACTAATGATCATAGGATGGTTTTACCAAATATGTCCAAAGTCTATTGAATGTCTACTCAAAAGTGTGCCTTCTACTTCACTGCCCCTTTTCTATGGACCTCATTGTCAGTTTCTCTTAGATCAGAACCCTTTTTTCGACAGTTTAAGATCGTACTTAAAAGTTATTTTTTCAACCTGGCATTTGAAGGATCTTTAACCAATAAAGTTTGGTTGTCTTTCTTCTTCATATCCCATGGAGATTCCTGTATGGGAGACGCACATATATCTATCTGGCTGT
Source organism: Microcaecilia unicolor (assembly GCF_901765095.1). Lineage (NCBI taxonomy): Eukaryota > Metazoa > Chordata > Amphibia > Gymnophiona > Siphonopidae > Microcaecilia > Microcaecilia unicolor. The sequence goes on from NC_044040.1 coordinate 84,689,867, forward strand.
CACAGAGTGTTTAATGTATAAAACTCTTGGTTGTATGCTGATCTATCCATATATGATTATGATGTTCCTTTCCTATTTTAGTTTTATTTTATTGTGCCCCACCTTGATTTGTTTTAGTGATAAAGATGCATTTAGTAAATTTTAATAAACAATAAATGATTCATTCCACTGCCAGACATTTTGTGAAGTAACATACAACCCTGCAAAAAAAGACATTCAGAACCTATATAGCAAACATCCTACCAAACAGCACTTTCTCTTAGTACTCAAAGAGGGGCATAATCGAATGGGGCGCCCAAGTTTTCCTGGGGCTGTCCTCACAGGACGGCTCCGCGAAGGGGCGGGGAAACCTGTATTATCGAAACAAGATGGGCGTCCATATTTCCTTTCGATAATACAGTCGGGGACGCTCAAATCAGCAAATTTAGGTCAACCTTAGAGATGTCCCCAGCAGAGATGGTCGTCCCCAGGCCTTGGTCATTTCTGATTTTCGGCAATAATGGAAAGCGAGGACACCCATCTCAGAAACGATTTCCTTCCTAAGGAGGGGAAGCCAGTGCACAGCAGCCAAGCGTTATGTGTGGCTGCTCTGTGCATGCCAAAGACGGCTTCATACATGCAGACAAGCTGCGGGTATAATAACCATCTACAACCTTAGAAAAACACAAGTCCAGGTGAAAATGTCCAAGTGCTCATCAGGGATGTCTTTTTTTTTTTTTAAGAGTATGGGTGAAGGATGTCCTTCGCTATGCCTCCGTTAGAAAAACACAAGTCCAGGTGAAAATGTCCAAGTGCTCATCAGGGATGTCTTTTTTTTTTAAGAGTATGGGTGAAGGATGTCCTTCGCTATGCCTCCGTTAGAAAAACACAAGTCCAGGTGAAAATGTCCAAGTGCTTGTCAGGGATGTCTTTTTTTTTTTTTAAGAGTATGGGTGAAGGATCCTTCGCTATGCCTCTGTCCCTGCGACGGCAGTTGAGGACGTCCAAAATGTGGATGTTTCTGTGAGAAGGATGTCCATGCCTTTGCTATGCCTCTGACACCCCCTTTATTTATTTGGATTTTGGATCACAAGTAGCAGCAGTGGGATTTGAACCGGCCATCTCTGGATTGCAAGACCAGTGCTCTAGCCACTCTGCCACTCCACGCCCTTGAAATTTGTCTGTCCCTGTGGGGGGGAGGGGGCAGTTGAGGACGTCCAAAATGTTTGAAAGGACATCCACGCCTTCGTTATGCCTCCGCTGACACACACACATACCTCCCCCCCCTCCGGGACCTGCATACTGTCCTTCCCACAGAAACATCCGCATTTTGGACATCCTCAACTACTGTCACAGGGACGGAGGCATAGCAAAGGACATCTTTCACCCATACTCTAAAACAAAAAAGACAAAAGTTTTTTAAGTTGGTTTTTTTGGGGTGGGGGTAGTTAGTGACCACTGGGGGAGCAGCCAAGTGTTTGTCAGGGACGCCCTTCTATTTTCCATTATCGCTTGAGGACGCCCATCTGTTAGGCATGCCCCAGTCCCGCCTTCACTACGCCTCAAACACCCCCCCCCCCCCGGGAACTTTGGTCATTCCCACAATGGGAAGCAGTTGGGGACACCCAAAATCAGCTTTCAATTATGCCAATTTGGGCAACCCTGAGAGAAGGATGCCCATCTCCCGATTTGTGTCGAAAGATGGGCACCCTTCTCTTTCGAAAATAAGCCTGAAAGTGTAACAACACTACCTATGAAAAGATTACAGCAGGTCCTAGAACATCTCGTACTTCTGCAACAGGGGAAACAGAATAAATAGGAATCCTACAGATTCCTACAAAGGAATTACATACTAACTGAACCTTTTACCACTGTCACATATGCAGAACATTAACAGACCTCACCTAAGATGAAATAAGAAACAGAAACCCCCCCAAAATCCAGACATTATGAGCAGTGCACTACTGAAAAAAGAGAAACAGAAATGTTTCCTCCTGTGTATTGCAAAATACAAAAACAGAAAAGCATATGTCCCAAAGCCATAATTCTAATTTTTAACAATTGAAAATATACCTTTTCTACCTTTGCAGTCTGTGCATTTTATTTTTCTAATTGGGTTGGTTCCAGTCTCTCATTACCACTCATTTCTTTTCCTAAGTTCTTTACCAGGTTTGCCTTTTCTCTCTCTCTCCTTTTGCCTTATTCATTTCCTTCTTTACATTTGTCCAACCCTATCTTTTATGCTTATTTTTGTTTTCTCCTTCTATATCCATTCATCCTTCTTTTCTCTCACCTGCTAGTCCTTAGTCTCTCTCTTTTCAACTCTCATTTACCTATGGGCTTTTCTAATCTCCCTCTCACCCTCTCTCCAGCACTTCCATTGTCCCCTCTGTTTTCTTCCCTCCCCACTCTCCTGTATCCTCTCTATCTTTCACTCACTCCCTATGTCTCCCTTTTCCATTTTCTGTACTTATCCTTTCAGCCCTCATCTACTCTGCCTCTTGTCTCTTCACAAGCTCCAGATCCTTCTTGGTCTCTTATTACTTTCCTTATCTCCAGACAATTCTTCTATCTTTTTCTCTCTATCCAACCTCCTGTTGCCACTCTTTTACCATCTTTTCAGCCCCATTTCCACCCTAACTCACCCTCATCACTATCTTTTCTTATTTCAAATCCTTTTCACTGCCTCTCATCCTCTCTACCATTCTATAGGTCATTTACCTCATGTCTTATCCTCTCCCCAGCCTTCATCCCCTTTCTCTCATTCCCATTTCACATCTTCATTCATACTCCCATCCTCCTCCTGCTCTATCCCCCCTTTTCTGCTGTCCGCCCCCACCCCCACCCCAGCTTCATCCATTTTCTGCTCTGCTCATTAGCATTGGGCTAGATGAAAAACTTGGTTAGACGCAAAAATTTGAAGAGACTCTGTTTTTATTTTTCACTTTTATTTTTACCCTCAGGATCCTTGCCCAATACTAAAGATCCTTGCCCAACGCTATTTACTGATTTGCCAATATTGTTTTATTATGTTCTCCTTTTATACGCAAAACATTAAAAAAAAAACCTTGCAGCTCATCTCTCTTGAGCTTTTGGTATACAATAGCTGTTGCTGGAAACAGTGCATAGGCTGCTTCTCACGCCTTGTAACTGCTTTTCATGTGATTATCCAACAGCTCCACCTTTGTTTTTACTGTGGTCAGCAACTAAAACACATTCCAGTTGTCCTGTGCTGTCTTGAAGCAGAGCAGCTTATGTCAACTCGGGCTATGAAGATTCCCATGAAGTGCCTGTAGGGCAGAGTACAGAGCTCACTATTTTTGTGTTGTGGGTGCACGTGTGTGTACACATGGCAGCTTCCTGCATGCTCCCCTCCCTTTCTCCACTCCTTGCAGATATGGAGCAACTGGGTAACAATGTGGAAACAGGGAGGGTAAAGTCCTGATTATTTATTTATTTAGATTTTGCTCACACCTTTTTCAGTAGTAGCTCAAGGTGAGTTACATTCAGGTACACTGGATGTTGTCAGAAGCAGTGCATTTATTTATTTATTTATTACATTTGTATCCCACATTTTCCAACCTATTTGTAGGCTCAATGTGGCTTACATAGTACCGGAGAGGCCTTTACAGGCTCCGGTGTGAACAAATACAGAGTGATGTTGTGGTAAGATCAACTTCATGTGGCACAGCCACATTAGGGAATCAGAGAACAGAAGAGTTGTGTTATGTCCATTATGTGCTTTAGTTTGGTTGTGTTGCAGAGATTAGGCTTTTAAGTTGGATCGGTAGGATATGCCTTTTTAAACAGGTTGGTTTTTAGTGATTTCCGGAAGTTTAGGTGGTCAAACGTTGTTTTCAGGGCTTTTAGTAATGCGTTCCACAGTTGTGTGCTTATGTAGGAAAAACTAGATGCGTAAGTTGTTTTGTATTTAAGTCCTTTGCAGCTTGGGTAGTGCAGATTTAGGTAAGATCGTGCTGATTCGGATGTATTTCTAATTGGTAAGTCGATCAAGTCTGTCATGTAACTCGGGGCTTCTCCGTAGATGATTTTGTGAACCAAGGTGCAGATTTTGAAGGTGATGCGTTCTTTGATTGGGAGCCAATGTAGTTTTTCGCAGAGGGGTTTTACGCTTTCAAATCGCGTTTTACCAAATATAAGCCTAGCTGCCGTGTTTTGAGCGGTCTGAAGTTTCTTTAAGGTTTGTTCTTTACATCCCGCATAAATTTCATTGCAGTAATCTAAGTGGCTTAGTACCAATGATTGTATCAGGTTGCGAAATGTTTCCCTCAGGAAGAATTGCTTCACACATTTGAGTTTCCACATAGAGTGGAACATTTTCTTTGTTGTGGATGCCACTTGGCTCTCTAGTGTTAAGTTACGGTCCATTGTAACGCCGAGCATTTTCAAACTGTCTGAGATAGGAAGGGTGTGATCTGGGGAGTTCATACTTGTGGGGATGTCCGCACTGTGTTGGGATGAGAGGATGAGACAATGAATTTTTTCTTTATTGAGTTTTAGTTGAAATGCATTTGCCCATGAATCCATGATGTTCAGGCCAAGCTTGATTTCGTTGGTGATTGCTGTCAGTTTGGCTTTGTAAGGAACAGTGGCGTACCAAGGGGGGGGCGGTGGGGGCGGTCCGCCCTGGGTGCATGCCGCTGGGGGGTGCCGCGGCGCGCGCCTGCTCCGAGTTTGCTAAACTTCGTCGCTCGTTCTCTGCAGCTCCCTCTGCCCCGGAACAGGTTACTTCCTGTTCCGGGGCAGAGGGAGCTGCAGTGAAGCGACGTTTAGCGAACTTGGAGAAGGCACGCGCCGCGGCACCCCCCCCCCAGTGGCATGCACCCGGGGGGGGGGTGTCATTTCCCCGGAGGGGGGGCGCATCGGTGCTCCGCCCCGGGTGCCATCCAGGCCAGGAATGCCAGTGGTATGGAATGTATATTGTGACATCGTCTGCATATATGAAAGGGTTAAGGCCATGGTTTGATAAGGACTTGCCAAGTGGGGTCATCATTAATTTGAATAGGAGCGGTGATAGCGGCGATCCTTGCGGTACTCCACAGTCTGCTTTCCATGGTGATGATATGTTTGAAATTGATTTTACTTGATATGTTCTTGAAAATAAGAATAATAATAATATAGCTAGGAAAAAAAAACTACCAGTGTTCTAAAACTAACCCACTTTAGGGTAAAACCATAGACTTGGCAACAGTGTCCTTGACACAAATTTAGGGTGTAACTTTATAAATGTTTTTTCCAAGTGTACACACAGAAAGCAACTCATAAAATTGTACATGTTTATACAGTTACAGTTTATTTCATTTACTATACCGCTAGGCTTAAATCATAAGATCACAGCAGTTTACAATCCAATAAAAAATAAAATCAAGTCGGAAAAGAATTCTAATAAAAAAGATAGGACAGAACCATTCACACACAAGCAGAAAGCACAGTTAGTCTGAACAGATACACGTGCTGAAAACTAGACATGCTCCAAAATGCTACCTACTTTTACACAATCTGTGCATAGATATTCCTAGAAACATGGCTCAGGCGGAGCTGGAGCAGAATTGCTATGTATGTATGTATTTTATAAATACTTAGGTAATTGCCAGGTCTCACACCCCTTGCAGAGTGCATGCCCTTGTGGGAGACAGAGGCAATGCACTTCATTTCACAACTCAAAACAGTAGCCATTGGTTTCTGTATTCTTGGGCTAGAACTAGCTACTACTGAGATGCCTGTATGTAGGAATCTTTCACTCTTTATCACACTAAAAAAAACAAAAAAAAACTACTGATGTGTTCTTTAACAAACAAACTTCAGCAGACAATCTAAAATAGATTATGGTCTTAATCAGGAAAACACACAGAATCCTCTTACAATTCACTCCTCCAGTTTCTTCAGACTTGATCACTTGGCTTCCCATTCTTTCCCTGAAGCTCCTCTCCTTCAAACCTCAGAAATATAGCAGTTATGTTTCTTCTCTCCTTTGAAACATTCACAATCAAGTACTTTGGATGAACACTGACTTGATTGAACTTCTAGGGATGATAACCTTACTGTGCAGCAGTTCTTCTTGTCTCGTTCTCTCCCTGGAAAGCTGAGGGTTTTTTTTTCTGAACACTTCCAGAAGGCCACAAGCTGAACACAGCCCCTTTAGCTGCCTCCTTATTGCTCAGCTTCAGTGGTCAGTGACTCATTCAACCAAAGACTCACCCTGATCTCTGACTCTCCTTTTAATAACTCCCTCCCCATTGTAATGGGGTAGATATGCCTCTTCTCCCAATACATGAGACTCCAGCCTCACTATTTGGAACTTTTCCAGACATAGAAAATTCTTCATTTCCATCAATTTCAATTTGTTTACCTGGAAGAACCATTAAAGCTCTCTATACTCATTTAAACATGCATAGATTATGTGCACACATTTACACCTTCAGAGCAGACGTAGGTTTGTGCTAGAGTATTTGTGAGCTACTGGGAGTCACAACACAAGCCAAATTTCTAAAGGCACATAGGTGTTTCCTTGGACTTTTCATAGAAGTGCCCTATTATAAAATTAGTCCCCCACAAGTGCTCCCTCGAAATCCCAGCCATTCAAACCTTCACCATCACCTGACTCACTTTCAAAACCTCCAGACTGTGATGCATTGTCTAGCATGGTGGTTCTCAAAATTTCTCAGTTCACAGTGCCCTTAGCGTCTCGGTAATTTTTTCATGGCAACCCTAAGCCAAAAGAAATACCTAACAGTTCTGCTTATTAAATAGATAGATCCAAAATTTATGTCCTAACTAATGACAAAGGGGCTCATTTTCAAAGCACTTAGACTTACAAAATTCCATAGATTACTATGAGGTGCATTTTATAGCGATTTTCAAAACAGCTAAATGTTTTTCAAAAATGGCCACTTGCTAGGGGGCACTGCAGTAGACATCACATTAAAAAAAACCTAGGTACACATCTCACTGTTACCCCCTTATATTATATGGGGAGTCCTCCAAAACCCACCAAAAACTACTGTGCCCAACTATACACCACTAGAATATACCTTATGGCTGCAGGTGTCACCTATATGTGGGTACTGTAGGTTTTTGGTGGGCTGATACTTTTTACCACAAGTATAGCAGTTAGAGTGGATTATGGGCCTGAATCTCCTTCTCCACAGGGCACTGCATCAACCACTAGGCTACTGCAGGTACCTGCTTGCTGCTCTAATAGGACTAGCCATAACATCTGATGCTCTCATAGTGGCTGTTATGTACTGTTTCTTTCACATCATTGGGGGTGGGGGATGGGAGGGGGTTAGTAACCACTAGGGAAGTAAGATGGAGTTATTCCTTTATTTCTCCAGTGATCGAAGGGATCCTCAGAAGCTTAGAGGAGATTGGGTGGCAGAGCCGGTCGTGGGAGGTGGGGCTAGTGCTGGGCAGACTTCTACGGTCTGTGCCCTGAAAATGACAGATACAAATCAAGGTCAAGTATACACATAAAGTAGCACATATGAGTTTATCTCATATGCTCAGTGTGCTGCTGCGGCTAGGAAAGCGAATAGAATGTTGGGTGTTATTAGGAAGGGTATGGAGTCCAGGTGTGCGGATGTTATAATGCCGTTGTATCGCTCCATGGTGCGACCGCACCTGGAGTATTGTGTTCAGTACTGGTCTCCGTATCTCAAAAAAGATATAGTAGAATTGGAAAAGGTACAGCGAAGGGCGACGAAAATGATAGTGGGGATGGGACGACTTTCCTATGAAGAGAGGCTGAGAAGGCTAGGGCTTTTCAGCTTGGAGAAGAGACGGCTGAGGGGAGATATGATAGAAGTGTATAAAATAATGAGTGGAATGGATCGGGTGGATGTGAAGCGACTGTTCACGCTATCCAAAAATACTAGGACTAGAGGGCATGAGTTGAAGCTACAGTGTGGTAAATTTAAAACGAATCGGAGAAAATTTTTCTTCACCCAACGTGTAATTAGACTCTGGAATTCGTTGCCGGAGAACGTGGTACGGGCGGTTAGCTTGACGGAGTTTAAAAAGGGGTTAGATAGATTCCTAAAGGACAAGTCCATAGACCGCTATTAAATTGACTTGGAAAAATTCCGCATTTTTAGGTATAACTTGTCTGGAATGTTTTTACGTTTGGGGAGCGTGCCAGGTGCCCTTGACCTGGATTGGCCACTGTCGGTGACAGGATGCTGGGCTAGATGGACCTTTGGTCTTTCCCAGTATGGCACTACTTATGTACTTATGTACTTATCTTGTTGGGCAGACTGGATGGACCGTGCGAGTCTTTCTCTGCCATCATCTACTATGTATTTAGGGCACTTTTTTCTGGCTTAGTCATTATTAAAACAGGTCTAACTCAGAACGTCTTGGTTTTAGTCCTGGACATTTTGGTTTTATTCCATTATGGCAGAAAAATGTCAAAGTGTTAGGAACGCCCTAATCCCAAGTTTCAAGTTTCTTTATTACTTGAAATACCGCTAAAGGGTTAATTATCATCAGAGTAGTTTACAAATATACATAAATTCATGAGTGACAGAGTTACAGAAAGGAACTACAATGGGCATAGGAAAGGAAAGCAAAAGTTGGAAAAAGAGAGACAGGAGGGAGAGGGGGGTAATTTGCAGATTAGGGAAAGGGCAGCAGAAGTCGTAGCAGATTATGGTTCCCAATTCCTGTTTGGGCAGAAAAGAGTTAGGTTGAGGTCCCATAATGATTCTTTAAGGGCAGTCTTAAATTCTGAATGGGATAATATAATGCGAAGGGTAGGAGGGAGAGCGTTCCAAAGCATGGGACCAGTTTCAGAAAATATGGTTCAGTGGTTAGGATAGTAGTAAGATAGTACTAAAGTAGGTTGATCCTAAGAGATGCTAAGACATAGTGAATAGTTAGTTTCCTGTGGTTAGCCAAGGGTACTTCTCATACTTCTCGAGGGGTAGGAACAACGAGAAGATGGTGTGTGGTGGAATGAAGAGCCCGAGAGGGAATGTAGGTCTGACGATACTGAGAGAGGATGGGAGACTGGCCAGTGATTGGAGTCTTGTGTATCAAGATTACAATTTTATATTGAATGCAGACCTGCATGGGTAGCTAGTGCTCTTGGCAGAGAAGGCGAATGACCTTTCCATCTGCCCAGAATGAGTTTAACAGCTACCCCCAACACGTCCCCTTGTGATTTGGATGCACAGCAGACAAAATGCATAGATAAACATCTGCAAAATAGGTATCAAAAATAGCGATTTGAACTTTTTGGCAAGCAAAACGTCCAAATGCTGCTTTATGCTACTTTTTAGATGTTTTTCTCTTTCAAAAATGAGCCCCTATGTAACTTTGTAAGTCTAAGTGCTTTGAAAATATGCCTCTAAATGTCCTACCTAACCTAAAAACGTAGTAGTAGCCATTAGAAAAAAACAGTACACATAAATTGAAAGAAAAATAATATTTTATTTTTAAATAACCACAATTACTTACTAATGGGATCTGTGCGCTTGTTGGACACTGCAAAAGTTCTCAAATCTTGGAATCAGATTGGACACCGCCACCCTCATTTCCTATTTCCTGTTCCACATTGATTTTTGTGCAGTACTTGAGTTTTATCACAGCAACCACAGAAAATCCTGCTTTGTAAAGATATGACATCGTAAATGAAATTAGGATTCGCTGAACCTTAGCATTTAGCAGGGGATATTCATCTTTTATTGATATCCAAAACTCAGTTCCATTCTGACAAATTTTGTGTTTAAGGTCTTGTCACAAGACAGCTCAATAAGATTGTCTTCTTCTGCAGAGGTAAATTCAGATGGGGCCTTAGCCTTGAATTGGTCTTGGACCCATACAAACTTCTCCAAATCTTCTGGAAAGTATTTTTGAAACCAGTGGCTCAGCTGTGTTTTAAGTTCATGAGCCAAATAAACATCATTGGATGTAACAAACTGTTTCCCTCTATTGCAGCAATCTTTGCAACCATCTTCATTTAATTGTCTTCTCTGTAGCAGTAACTTTTTTTTTTTTTAAGGCTGAGACCTTCTCTGTGAGTTTCAGAATATGCATGTTGCTTCCTTGCAACAGATCGCACAGGTATCCTAATTTTGACAAAAAATCAGTATCCAACAAGTTTTTGGAACACTCATGTTCTTCTTCTTCAAGATAAGAGTTCCTGTCATAATTCGAACACAAGGGACAGTACATTGCCACAGGAGAGTCTTTATGAGCTACAGTAGTACAACAAAGTTGTGTGCTCAGATTCCATATCCTCACACATTTAAAATAAAAATAAATAAAAGCCTAGCCTTCTGCAGTTGAATTTTTATAAAGTTCACCACTTTCAACCACTTTCTTTGGTAGCTTCAGTGGAGGACTCAGTTGTTTAGACACAGGGCCTTCCCTGTGGATTATGCAGTGGGTCCACAGCAGGGCCGGTCCAACCTGGTAAGCGGGGTAAGCACCGCAGGGGGGCGCCTGCCTTCAAGGGCGCCTCCCTCCCGCGGCCCACCCAGCTGTTCGATGACGGGTCAGGTGCAAACCTGCCTGCCCATGCACCTTCCCGGTTCCTAGCTTGCTTCCCGCAATGCAGCACTGTTCTTGCTTCTCTCTTGTCTCCTTCCAGCCTTCCACTCTCGATGTCATGACAACGCCTCCTCCCCTTGTGGCACCTTCGTGCGCGCGCACCAGTGTGTGCCTTCCGGTTGCGGCCCCTGCTTGAAGCTGAAGCATCTCTCGCATCTCTCTGAGTCCTCAGGCCGGCACGCTCTGCCGCAGAGCTGTGTGTGGCCCGGTGTGGGAGGTCTCAGTCAGTTCTGGCAGTTGCATTCAAATCAGGACTCAGGAGTCAGACATAAGTAAGTTGTATTGCAGTCTTTTGCAGAGCTTGCACGTGTGTGTGTGTGTGTATGTGAGAGGGGTATTTGTGACCTGGATTGGGGGGGGGGGGGGGGGGATTGTACTGAAATAGGAGGCACTGAAGGGAAGGAGAAAGGTGCTTTGGTAGACCTGGGATTCTCAGAACTTAAAAGGCAGAGGGTGCTGCATGGGCATGGCAGGATTTGGATGTATTGCAGGGCTCCTCCATTAAGTGGAATGAGCAGACTATCAGCATAGGAGCTCCAGAGCGACTGGCTACAGTGTCACATGCTTAGAAGGGAGTAGCCAGGGATGAAGACCTGCAGGACAGAAAGAGTGCTAGACGGGGGGGGGGGGGGGGGGGGGCGCCAAGGGGGGGGGGGCGCCAAGGGGGGGGGGGGTGCCAACTGATAGTCTGCAGGGGGGCACCAAAGACTCTAGGACTGGCCCTGATCCACAGTGTATCAATGGTTTTGTTTCATATGAGTGCCTGCAGTCCTCTGTAACAGCCTGACATAGAGTGACCGGCATCAGTACAGTCACCAGTGCACTTAGTGCAGTCTAAGTTGTGTTTACACAAAAAAGTGTCAGTGATCTCAAACAAGTCTTGTGCCTTTATACCTGAAGTGATACTTTTACAAAAGAGAAGGTCTTCCAAAATTTGCTAAAAATAAGCATGTGCTAAATGCTAGAGATGCCCATATCCTTGTATTTCTATGGGAGTCTCTAGCTTTTAGTGCGTACTAAAAACGCTACTGTGCCTTTATAAAAGACACCCCCCCCCCCCAAAATGAGCATCCTTATTACTATCTGTTGCCTCATGTAGCTATAATCCAAGTTCCTTCCATTTCATTTTTTCAATTAGTTGATCATTGAGGTCTTCGGCCATGTGTTGAATTTTACAACTGATAGCATTGTTGGATAAAGGTACCTTTGAAAGCAGTCTTCCTGCAGATTCACCAACCATAATGTTGACCATATCCACTGCAGCTGGTAAAATCTGTTCTTCTGTAATGGTATGAGGCTTTTTTACACTTTGCAACTCTATATGCCACCTTGTAGGATGCTAGCAAAGTATTGCTTGGTATTGATGCTTGCTTAAAAAATGTACATGTTTGTTCTTTGAATTATTTTTAAACTTTCTTGTAAAATAATCATGGGATTTACTAGCCTTATTTGGATATTTGGTCTCTTAGTGGTGTTTGTTTACTTGGAATCATACACTCTGGAGCCAAATTTTCAGACATAGTACATACTGCAGATGCTCTTTATGATTGACATCTACCAAAGTAAAACCAAAATCTAGATAAGTATCATCATATTTCTGATATTTTTGTTTCTTCACAACTTTCTGCACAAATCAACATAATAATTCTGGCAAGTGGACAGGCTAGCTCAAATTTAACTTTTCCTTCTACAACGGGGGTAGGGGTGGATGGAAACTGAGTTTGTTTCAGATTTCTAGGGAACACCCCTATTTGAAATGACATACTAATCAACCCTTACAAAAGTTCACCCAGCATATACCACGAGAACCACCAGGAGCTCTCAGACACCTGAAACCCGGACAAGCCACAGGTGCAGCAGAAAGCACAAGCAGATAAGAACACATCCCAGTCAAGAATGTCACCGAAAGGAAATGTAGAACAATCTAGCGCCAAAACTGTGAACCACCTTGAGCCAGCTAGTACTAGCCACTAGCTTGAGGCAGTTCATAGCCTCAAAATTAGATTGTGCCACACCTCCCCTTGATGATGTTCTCAATTGCACCCCTGGCCATGCCTGCAACTTCTTGAAATTCTAAGTGCCCACAAGTTGCCAGCAGTTTGCACGGTGTTCAACAGGCACTGAGCACCGCTGCATCTCCCTCAAAAACCACATATATCCCAAAGTGCCCCTGTGAATTCACTGTGGCACCCAGTTTGGGAAGCACTGGTCCAGTAGATTTCAGGGCTGATTTCTTTAAAGCCTTTTTAAAGAAATTCACCCAAGGTGGTGTACAGCAAGAACAATCTGGACATAGGCAATAGATAATTACAGCAGAAAATATATTTAAATAGCAAGAACATATTATAACACAGTATGTGACTTATAATGTCAACACAATACACAGTAGAACATCATAATAGACAACATAATGAAGGCAATTTCCAAGTGCTATTTACCCAGTTAAATAATCTATTTGATAATTACTCACCTCTCTGCTTGTAAAAGAATAAGCTGATGGCTCCAAGAGTCTATAAAGCTATTACAGCCTCTTGTTTTGTTTTGACAGAAGGTATCTTTTGCCGCCTCTAAGAAGTTGCCAACCTAGATGACCACTTAGCCAGGTGGCCATTCTATAACAAAAGTTCTAACATTTAGACACCCATTACATGTGTACATGTTTAGAATAATTACATTTATGCACGTGTACAGACTATGCACATATGCTAACTACCAACCTAAACGCTATTCTGTAAATACTCACTTACCCTATACAGAATATATTTGCAATGGGGGGGGGGGGGGAAATATGGGCAAAGCTGAGGCAGAGTTCAGAAGGGTCAAACCTAGGTCCCCTGTGAAGAGAGCATTCTTTCGCTAGTCATTTAATTGCCAGCAACTTTGATTGTATTTGTGACTACCTCTGTTAACCCTAGACGCAGGTCATGGACTGAAATGCTATTGTTCTCTCAATGTGAGTGTTGAGTATTTGTCAGGTTGCTAGCATGGAGTGCACTTGGCACATTCAAGATAAGTAGTCACTTTCTTTTCTTTTTCATTCATTGTTTCAATTACACAATTAAAGAGTTAAATAATAGACACCTCAGCAAGTGATTGACAACTTACTAAGCTTTGATCTAAAATAGCTGAGCACCAGGGTTGCCAGATTTAAAAAAATTTCCCCGCCCAAACTGCACACCCCGCCTCCGACATCAACCCCACCCCCGCCATCATCAACCCTGCCCCGCAGTCATTAACCCCGCCCCCGCCATCATTAACCCCACCTCTGTCGTCATTAACCCCACCTCCGTCATTAGCCCCACCCCTGCGGAGCGAAAAACCACGCTCAGCCAACAAAAAAACCCTGCCCGGCCAAAAATGAAAGCCACCCAAAAACCCGCACCCTGCACACAGCGTGAAAACACCGCAGCGGGTCGCAGAAAGGAGCCTAATTGTGCGGGAAACCCACCCATCTGGCAACACTGCTGAGCACTATAAGGGGTCCTTTTACTAAGGTGCGTGGAAAAGTGGCCTGCACTGGTGTAGATGCTTGTATAGTGCGTGTGCAGGTTCATTTTTCAGCAAACCTGCAAAAAAAAGGCCTTTTTTTGGCCAAAAATGGACGTGCGGCAAAATGAAAATTGGTGTGCGTCCATTTTGGACCTGAGACGTTACCACCACCCACTGACTTAGTGGTAAGGTCTCACGTGTTCACCGGGTGGTAATCATCAGCATGTGTACAATGCCGATTACTGCCCGATTAGCGTCATGTGCCAGACATGTTCCGGCACATGTGGGCGTGCGTAAAAAATGAAATCACTGCCCGGGCCATGCGGTAGCCAGATGGTAGTTCTGAATTGGCGCATGTTGGGTGCGTGTAGGTGCCTACGCAGCTTAGTAAAAGGACCCCTGAGAGATCTAATAGCTTTTGCTATGTACATCCGATGCTGTTGTGTCTTTTAATTAGTCCAAAAGATGTTTGTTTGAATTTTTTTAATTTGATACTTTAGGGTCTGCCCTGTGTCATACTTATTCACTGTATTATTGTTATTTCCTGTTGGGGAAGATGTGTAGATTTTGTTTCCCATTTTATTCACCTAATATTCAACCAGCACCTGAATAAGGCACATGTGTGCCAGCTGAATATTGGTTAGTAACATAGTAGATGATGGCAGAAAAAGACCTGCACGGTCCATCCAGTCTGCCCAACAAGGTAAACTCACATGTGCTACTTTTTGTGTATACCTTACCTTGATCTTAGGATCTTCATTAGGGGATATCAGATTCCTCAGCCCCACCCCCAACAACAGAAGGCACCCCCCCAAACTCCCCCCCCAAGTCCCAGTAGGTATCCCCTTCCCCCACCATAACTTCATTGGTGGTTCAGCAACTAAGTGGGGCAGGAGTAAATCCCACTCATGTTACTACCTCTAGAGGGTGCAGCTGTTATTTTTGAGCAGGAGCCACTGGGGGCCACTCCTGCCCTGCTTTGCCACTGGACCAACACCACCAAGGTGGGAGTTGGGGGAGGGGCCAGAAAGACAGTCTAGGCACTTTGGGAGGCTGAGTGGGAGGCTGAGAAGGATAAGGACAGTGACAGGCTGGGACCCAGAAACTATGCAAATGCCAGCTGATATTCAGTGTGGCATCCACATAGCTAAGTGGGCATAGTTAGGACTGCCTTTTGTGCAGTCCTGCCTGCCTACTTAGATATATGTGCACTGGTAATCAATATTGCTGGCATCCATATAACTCCTGACTCTGTCCTGGGAATGCCTTACTCCTGCCCAATTCAGTGATGGCCAGTTAGTGCCAATATTCAGCAACACTGTCTGGGCAAGTGCTGCTGAATATTGGCAACCAGACTGCTTGCTTAAATCACTTTGAATATTGACCCCAGGGATTTTTGGAATTAACTAACACCACGTTTTGTTTTGAAAAACCCTTAAAACCCATCTATTGTTGTTATCATATGGGTTCTGATAGAATGTCTTATGTAATGTTTGATAATATTTATGATCTAAGTTAATGTAACAGAGCTGTGCTAACTTCTTAACTTGTGTTCTGCCTTGAATCATGGATGAAATAAGACAGAATATAAATACTGGTTTAGCTTGGATAGGATTGGATTTTACAGCTGTAGTTCAAAGTGAGTTACATTCAGGTGCAGTAGGTATTTTCCTGTCACTGGGGGGCATACAATTGAAGAGGTCCTTTTACTAACCTGCGGCAAAAGGGGGCCTGTGCTTAGTAAAAGACCCCCTAAGTTTCTAACTGAGGCAGTAGAGGTTTAAGTGAGGGTTAAAGGTTAACTTATGTACATAATACTGTATCCATCTGCAGCACTTAGGTGCTAATACTTACACCAGCTCTATGTTTGGTGTAAGTGCTTGCATATAAGTGCCTATATACCTGGCTATGCTGATATTCTCTAATGCAGGGGTTCTCAACCCAGTCTTCAGGACACACCTAGCCAGTCAGGTCTTCAGGATACCCACAATGGATTTGCATATCAAGGAGGCAGCACATGCAAATTTATTTCATGCATAGTCATTGTGGGTATCCTGAACACCTGACTGGCTAGGTGTATCCCAAGGACTGGGTTCAGAACCCCTGGCTCTAATGAAAAGCGGGCATCTTTTTTTCTTTATAAAATAGACTCCTATCATGCTCTAATGAAAAGTGGGCATCTGTTTTCCTTTATAGAATAAACTCCTATCATGTGCCCTCCAGGCGCCTGTTATAGAATCGCCCTTCACATTTTAAGCTAGCCGTATGCAGAGCTATTCAGATTTCAGCAGTGATGCTGTCAGGTTGGCTCTCACAGCTATTCTGACAGAAGATCAGCACCGGGGACATTCTGGAAAGGTAGAAAACATTTTGTAATGAATGCCAGACAACTGCCAGGTAGGGATGTGCACAAGGGGAAAAAAGTGGTTCCTTTGCAGAAAATGTGTCTTTCTCCATTGATTTTTTTTCCATTTGTTTCACACATTTGCCTTAATATATCATTTAAAAAAAATTAACCTAGTTTAGAATTTTTTAATGTGTGGAAATCAATTTTATGCATATTAATTTGTATGTTAGTATGCATTAAATCAATTTTACACAAACTTTTTTTAAAACACCTTAATGAAATGAATGCATGCTACTGAATGCACTACTGCTAGCGTGGTTAAATGTGGAGATGAAAGAGGTTAGTAAAGCTAATAAGGACATCTTTCAAAACATGGAAAATACTGCAGATTCAAATGAAGAAAATAGGAAAGAAGATAAACATTGCTAAGTTAGATATACAGCTTTAATAAGGCAGACTAAAAAAATTTGAAAAGGCCCACTTGCCACAGGAGCAAAAACATAATAGAAATTGAAACAAAAGGTCCGCGAGGGAGTGAATCGAACCATTAGATGACCAAGGACTAAAACAGACACTCAAAGATAAGGGCATAGTGGGAGAAGCAAATTAGTTCTTACTTCATTCTTTACTGAAGAGGATGGGGAGATAACGCACATCTGAATCATTCTTTGATAGGATTCAGAGGAACTGAAGCAAACCTGGAAAATGTAATAGAGCAAACTAAAAAATTAGAGTAACAATGATTCCCAAACTGGGTTCCTCAAACTTTCTTCAGGAGTTCATCAAGAAATTAGATTATAGAATCTGTTTGTATGAATATATTTACATAAACTGAGAGTTATTCAGTGTATGAAAAATATTTTAGGGATTCCGCCATAGTAAAAGTTTGGGAGTTACCAGGACTACATAGCTACCCCAAAGTTGAGAAGGAACTAAAAAATGAAATTGTAAACCTGTTACTTATTAGTTGTATTAAAATCAGCTACGGTATCCGAGATCTGGAGGGTGGCCAATATAATACCAACTTTTATTTTAAACTAGTAAAACATGCCCGTTTCTTGCGGGAATGAAACGGGCGCTAGCACGGTTTCCGTCCGGACCTCCCCCCCCTCCATACTTCCCCGTTGGCTTTCGTCCGCCATTGTTGCGGACCTCAGCACACCACCGTCAATCTTCTGACATTGCTGCGCCCAGACCTCTCCCCCTCCCTACTCACCCCGTCGGCTTTCGTCTGCCATTGTTGCGGACCTCGGCACGTAGCCACCGTCAATCTGTTGACATTGCTCCGCCCTCGATGTCATCACGTTTGACGCGAGGGCGGGGCCCCAATACAGTGTTTTCGGTGGCTTCACCACCACGAAGGCTTTGAACTGGAAGGAAGTGGCCGGAGGACCTGACAGTGACGTCAGTGTCCTCAGAATGTTGAGGGTGAGTTTTATTATATAGGATTTTTTATCTTTTTTATTCATGAGCATATTCCATTCCATTCAAAGCTTATATTCCGTCATATCTCACTTGGATTCATTGCGGATTACAAGAGAAGAAAACATCACATTCAGACAGAAGTACAAAGCAAAAAAGAAAAAAGAAAATTACAATATCAAACAGAATCAGTATATAAGTACATAAAAGCCTTCAAGTACTTTCTAAATACACAGTAAGAACAAACAGACCTAATCTGGTGGGGAATATCATTCCAGATCATTACAACCAAATATTTAAAAGAATTGGTCAAATAGCTTTTCAAGCACATGCCTCTAGCACTCAGAAACATTAAAGTGTAAGAGTGAATTGCATGAGAAGTCCTACCCGAGGAAAACAAAAGACAATATTTAGATAGGCTTCATGAGTTTTGGACCCATCAAAAGTTTAAAAACCATACAAGCGATTTTAAACTTTATAGGAGATGAGATTGGAAGACAGTGTAATTTTTTAAGGAGTGGAGAAACTCAAATGTATTCAACTTAAAAATTAAGGGGCTCTTTTATAAAGGCATGCTGAAAAATGGCCTGCGGTAGTGTAGACGCGTGTTCTGGGTGCACACATAATAATTTTCCAGCGCATCTGTAAAAAATGCCTTTTTTATTTTTGCTGAAAATGGATGTGTGGCAAAATGAAAATTGCTTTGCATCCATTTTGGGTCTGAGACCTAGCGGTAAGGTCTCACGTGGTAACCGGGTAGTAATGGTCTGCACACGTAGAATGACGATTACCGCCCATGGGCCAGAAAATAAAAATATTTTCCGGCGCAACTAGCAGACACGCATCAAACAGGGCCACGTGGTAGCTGGTCAGTAACTCAAAATTGATGCGCATTGGGCATGCATAGGCGCCTACGTGGCTTAGTAAAAGGGCCCCTAATCTGTCTGCTGTGATCTGGAGTAGCTGTAGTCTCCTTAAAAGTTTCATAGTAATTCTGCCCTTAATTGACGAAGATGAAAATGAAACTTCTTAAGAGCATTAATGTGGTCTTTAAAGATTAACTTCAAATCCAGTATAATACCTAAAACTTTAGACTTATTTGTGATATCTAAAATTTCCCCTGTAGTAAGTTGCAGGAATATTTGCGGCAATGAATCAAAATCCCCAAACCAGAAAATATTTGCTAGCAGCCTATTTAACTTAAGAAAATTTTTATAATCCCATGAGACAATCAATAAAAAACTTTCAGTCAGCATAGCTACAGTGTTTTCAAAGGTGTCAAATGCTAGACAAAAAAGAAATATCACCACCATAGGACATTACTTGAACACCAAGTAAAGTTAAGAATGCACCCATTGGTCTCATATATATGTTAAAAAGCAAAGGAGACAAGGGGTACCCCTGATGAACACCACACCCCAGAAGCCAGGGCCCAGAAACACCACCATTTTTCTGAATGCTATATATTCTCTTCTTCAAAAATTCCTCAAACCACGTAATCACTCATCCATCCATACCCAATTCACCAAGACGATGAAGCATTAGTGAGTGTCTATGGCATCAAAGGCTGCCGAAATATCAAACTGTAAAAGAGCAGCCTGACCACCCCTACCTAGAATATCTTTGACTTCAGCTGTTAAGGTCAACAGCAAGGTCTCAATACTATATAAAGGATGGAAACCATGTTGGGGAAAAATGTAACCAGTCATTAATAAAAGCTTGAAACTGCTGATAAACTATAAATTCCATAAGTTTAGCAATCCAAGGGATACCTGCAACAGGCCTATAATTTTCTACTATGGTCAGATCTGCACTTGGAGATTTTGATATTGGGGTAAGGCTTCTCTCAGAATTAGATTCAGGATAACAACCCTTTTTTAACAGTGACCTAATCAATTCAGTCAGCCAAAGCATCAGGTTAGATTGAATTGAATGTAACAAATAAGATGAGCAGACATCCAACGTACAAGATTTCTTAGAGCGTGTAACAATTTAGTGACAGTCTCTGTAGAAACCTCAGAAAAGGTATTCCAGAGCCTATGTCCTGGAATATTTTCCACTACCTCAGAGGTCTCAGAGATCTAACCAAGCATCATTTCCTATATGGAGTGGAGGAGTAGACTAGTGGTTAGTGCAGTGGACTTTGATCCTGGGGAACTGAGTTCAATTCCCACTGCAGCTCCTTGTGACTCTGGGCAAGTCACTTAACCCTCCATTGCCCCTGGTACAAAATAAGTACCTGAATATATGTAAACCACTTTGAATGTAGTTGCAAAAACCTCAGAAAGGCAGTATATCAAGTCCCATTTCCCCTTCCCTATATTACAACTTTGTTTAATTTTCTGTACTTTAGTCTGAAAAAAGCTGGCTAAACTTTCAGCAGATGGTTGAGATGCTTGTGGGACAGAGACTATATTGTCAACATTTGTTAATTTATTAAAAATCCAAAATAACTCTTTAGAGTTTTCTGAGTGCCCTATCTACTGATCATAATACTCAACCTTAGCCAAAGACACCACAGACTTGTACTTCCTAATATTATCATGCCATGCCTTATAACGAGACTGGTCCCTAGTCTTTCTCCACAAATGCTCTATTTTCCTGCAAGCTCTTTTTAAATGAACTAAGGATTCAATAAACCAAGGGTTATTACATTGCCTAACCTTTGTTAATTTTAACCTAGACCAATCTGACAATACTTTAAACACCCCAGAATTCCAAGCCTCTTCTTTTACAAAGCACCATTAGCGAGTCCCGCATGAAAAATAAGAGGAAGCCCATAGGACCTTCCTCTCATTTGCTGCACTGAGAATCAGTAGTGTGGCTTTGTAAAAGAAGCCCTGAGTCATTATTTAAGAATAATTCTAGCTGTTTCCAAAATATAGCAGGGTTGAACTTTGAATGTTTAGTGATAGAAATCTCCTTTGATTTTAATGACTTAACTGAACAAGGTAATTTCACAAAAAAATCTAAAAGGTAATGATCTGACCAGGGTACTAAATTCCAATCCAGATGGTTCACAAGAGGAATATAAATCTGACAACCAGCATATAAAATCTAAGGCACGTCCTTTAATGTAAGTTGGTGCAATTTGACCTATCATAAAATTCAATGAACTCATAAATCGTAAAAGTTGTCTAGAATCCTGATCACCTTCACATTCCAAATGCAAATTAATATCACCTAAAACAATAAGCTTGTCAAAGTAAGCTGCATAATAAGAAATAATTTCAAACAATTTTCCCTGAGCCATAACCCAACTACCAGGTGGTCTATAAATTAATACTAAACCCAATGAATAACCATTTCCTGGATCAGACAATTTGCAAACCATTAACTCCAAATATGTTTCAACAAAACTCTTAGTCAAAGAGACAGAAAAAAACCCCTCTTAAAATGAGTGCTAGACCACCTCCCCTTTTGTCTGGGAGAGGACAATTATAATTATATTATAGCCAGATGGACACATATTAAACAAATGGGGGGAGCTTAGATTGGGGGATCCAAGTCAACTATAAAAGCTAACCCTAACCTGAGAGTCTGCTATCAAATCATGAATAACAGTAGTCTTATTACATACAGAATGAACATTAAAATAAAAATGTATTGGCAACACAGAATCTAAAACTTCAGAAAACAGGCTGAAATGCAGGCCTAATAACAATATTAGACCAAGGTTTATTCTCAGCCTAGTAGTGCTTACACTTAGAAGGCCAATTACCTACAATGACCTCGATATTATGATTATGTATCAAAGAACAATCTGTCAAATTTGCAGAGGAACAATATCTTTCTTGACGCAGTCTCACTAAACCATCTACAAAAGCAGGTGGAAAAATTAAATTGCAATCCCCTATGGACTGAGTTGAATAAATGTTAGAGCCTAACAAGACTAAAAAAAATTACTAAAAGCCAGTGCATCTTGGCAGCAATACTTGGATCCACCTATGTTCAACAATCCTCACAAACTTCACAATCTTATCAACTAAAAACAGGCCACTGCAACGTAGTCCACATAGATCAATACAAAGACAAACCTTGTGCACTCAAAAACACTTTTTCAGTTTTCTTCATAAGCACAAGTTTTTCATGTTTTATCCTTCCCCTGAATGGTACTTTTACTTTTGTGTTTGTTGTTGTTGTTATGTATTATTATCCATGAACATGGAACAATGCATCTTTTATAAGCCAACAAATCCAGCTTGTAGCTTTACCATAACCACCTAGTATAATCTAACATTCTAGTCGTTGAAAATTATTTTCATTCTACCCCTTCACTCTACCCTTCCCACCCCCCACCCCCCCAAACTTATATCCAATTCAACAATTAGTGCCAAGGAAAAGCCCTCTGGTTCTTGTGCTCCCCCCCATCTTCTCCATATATTTCTTTTTCCTCATACTTCACTCTCCTTCCCCCTCCATCTGGGACTCTTATCAGTTATCAGATCTTCAGAGTATGTCACAGTAGTTCTACGCCACAATTCTTTTACAAGCAACTGAACTGTAAGTTGGATTTTCTTTGTTTATTCTGAGTACTAAAATAAAGAAGATTTGCTTTAGAACTGAGAGTCTACTGGTGAAGCTTCTGCTTGGGGATGGTTTATGCTGGCTGTTTAAGCTACACTACACTTTGCCTTGAACAGTACAAGTCCACTGCAGTAACCATTAGGCTACTCCTCAGATTTAGCTTCCTGCTTTAAGAATGTCCATAATATCTGAAGCTGTCATAGACCCTGGTTTTGGTTTCACTTTCAGGGGAGAGGGAAGGGGACAGCAGCCACTGGTGGGGGAGGTTAAAGAGGTGTCATGCTTAATCCCTCCAGTGGACAGCTGCTCAAATCAGGCCACCTTTTTGTACCCTGGATGTGCCTGAAACAGGTCTACATAAGGACATCCTTCTCTTTAGATGTTGACGTTTTTTTCCTCTTTAGTAATCACTCTTGAATGTCCAGATATCAGGCCCTCCCTAATCCCGCCCAAAACACACCAACATGCCTTCTTGCTATTTGAACATATTGCAGTATTGGACGTCCCTTTTCTGCATTTGCAAAATCAGTACTTGAACGGTTCAAGCACATGGATGTCCATTTCGGCCTTTTGAGATGTCCATATGCATAGAAAAGCACCATAGTGTCTAGAACTTCAGAAAGCATTTGACAGTCCTTAGCATGAGAAAGTCCTTAGGAAATTGCAAAGTTGTGAGGTTATAGAATAGAGGCAATGTTCCATTGTAGTTTGGTAACTAGTTAAAAAAGAGGAAGCAGAGAGTAGACCTAAATGGTCAGTTTTCCCAATGTAAAAGGTTAAAGAGTGGAATGCCCAGGCTTTTGTACTGGAACCAGTTATTTTGAACATATTAATAAATGACTTGGAAAGTCAAGCAACAAATGAGCTAATCAAATTTGCAGATGACACAAATTATTCAAAATTGTTAAAAATCATGAAGGAATTGTGAAGACTTGCAAGAGGACCTTACAAAACTAAGGGATTCAGCATCTAAACAGTAGATTAAATTTAAGACTGCTTCCCAAATTTCTGCTCGAGGCCCACTGTACTTTTAACGTGAAAAATTCTATAAACTATTAGCCAAGTAGACTTGAGAAAGCCATTGCTTATCTCTGAGTGTGTCCTAACAAGTAATGGATATACAGTGGTGGAAATAAGTATTTGATCCCTTGCTGATTTTGTAAGTTTGCCCACTGACAAAGACATGAGCAGCCCATAATTGAAGGGTAGGTTATTAGTAACAGTGAGAGATAGCACATCACAAATTAAATCCGGAAAATCACATTGTGGAAAGTATATGAATTTATTTGCATTCTGCAGAGGGAAATAAGTATTTAATCCCTCTGGCAAACAAGACCTAATACTTGGTGGCAAAACCCTTGTTGGCAAGCACAGCGGTCAGACGTCTTCTGTAGTTGATGATGAGGTTTGCACACATGTCAGGAGGAATTTTGGTCCACTCCTCTTTGCAGATCATCTCTAAATCATTAAGAGTTCTGGGCTGTCGCTTGGCAACTCGCAGCTTCAGCTCCCTCCATAAGTTTTCAATGGGATTAAGGTCTGGTGACTGGCTAGGCCACTCCATGACCCTAATGTGCTTCTTCCTGAGCCACTCCTTTGTTGCCTTGGCTGTATGTTTTGGGTCATTGTCGTGCTGGAAGACCCAGCCACGACCCATTTTTAAGGCCCTGGCGGAGGGAAGGAGGTTGTCACTCAGAATTGTACGGTACATGGCCCCATCCATTCTCCCATTGATGCGGTGAAGTAGTCCTGTGCCCTTAGCAGAGAAACACCCCCAAAACATAACATTTCCACCTCCATGCTTGACAGGGGGGGCGGTGTTCTTTGGGTCATAGGCAGCATTTCTCTTCCTCCAAACACGGCGAGTTGAGTTCATGCCAAAGAGCTCAATTTTTGTCTCATCTGACCACAGCACCTTCTCCCAATCACTCTCGGCATCATCCAGGTGTTCACTGGCAAACTTCAGACGGGCCGTCACATGTGCCTTCCGGAGCAGGGGGACCTTGCGGGCACTGCAGGATTGCAATCCGTTATGTCGTAATGTGTTACCAATGGTTTTCGTGGTGACAGTGGTCCCAGCTGCCTTGAGATCATTGACAAGTTCCCCCCTTACATAAGTACATAAGTACATAAGTAGTGCCATACTGGGAAAGACCAAAGGTCCATCTAGCCCAGCATCCTGTCACCGACAGTGGCCAATCCAGGTCAAGGGCACCTGGCACGCTCCCCAAACGTAAAAACATTCCAGACAAGTTATACCTAAAAATGCGGAATTTTTCCAAGTCCATTTAATAGCGGTCTTTGGACTTGTCCTTTAGGAATCTATCTAACCCCTTTTTAAACTCCGTCAAGCTTGTAGTTGTAGGCTGATTTCTAACCTTCCTCATGATCAAGGATACCCCACGAGGTGAGATTTTGCGTGGAGCCCCAGATCTTTGTCGATTGACAGTCATTTTGTACTTCTTCCATTTTCTTACTATGGCACCAACAGTTGTCTCCTTCTCGCCCAGCGTCTTACTGATGGTTTTGTAGCCCATTCCAGCCTTGTGCAGGTGTATGATCTTGTCCCTGACATCCTTAGACAGCTCCTTGCTCTTGGCCATTTTGTAGAGGTTAGAGTCTGACTGATTCACTGAGTCTGTGGACAGGTGTCTTTCATACAGGTGACCATTGCCGACAGCTGTCTGTCATGCAGGTAACGAGTTGATTTGGAGCATCTACCTGGTCTGTAGGGGCCAGATCTCTTACTGGTTGGTGGGGGATCAAATACTTATTTCCCTCTGCAGAATGCAAATAAATTCATATACTTTCCACAATGTGATTTTCCAGATTTAATTTGTGATGTGCTATCTCTCACTGTTACCAATAACCTACCCTTCAATTATGGGCTGCTCATGTCCTTGTCAGTGGGCAAACTTACAAAATCAGCAAGGGATCAAATACTTATTTCCACCACTGTACGTTTTGGGATCCTACTAGGGACAGGTAATCTGGATTTGCTATTGTAGGAGTCAGGATGCTGGGTTTAATGGACCTTTGGTATAATCCAGTATGATACGTTTTATGTTCTCGAATGAAAAACATATCCCAAAGAATATTAAAGAAAGAAACTTTGACACTGTGCATCCATTAAAAAGTTAATAGAAGAAAATGTAGAAAAAGGCTGTTTTTCAACATTACTCAGGTAGAACTAATGAGCTGTTAACCATTTCAGTGCTTATTCCCAAACTCACTATGCTTTCTCACTGTTCAACCAAACTAGGGAAAAGTCTTTAGAATTTTACTTAATGGAGAAATATAATTTCATTATGACTGCAAGGCTAAGTAGGACATGCACAGACTCATGGTAGAAAGTATATACTGCATGCAAGACCAGCACTGAGACAACCTAATGATTTTGGTGCTATATTTTTATTTCAGTCATATGTACTGCTGAAAGAGAGAGGCCACTAGCTTTAATTTAAACAGTGCAGTGGATATTATTGCTGAAAGACCTGTAAGACAAGTATCAAAGAGAATACATAAAGGAACCAAATCATAACAGTATGAGAAGTAAATGTTTACTCTTCATGAAGCTACAGTTATAGGATTTGCAATAATTAAACATCTGTGTGCCCCACCCAAAAGCAAACAGTATGACATCATGCCTGTGAGGGATGCAAACCTTCACTGTCCAGAAGCAAAATATTTATAGCTCTTTCCCCATCCTGCACTGAATTCCCTAACTGTTGGCTAAAATCTGGTCAGATAATAAGATCAGTACATGTCAGACATGATACTTTGAGCTTTGGGGAATTGGGCAGGGGAAAAGCAGTTAGTCTCATGCTCTGAAATGAAGTCCAAGAGACTCCTCCCATCTTAGCATGTGCTAGTAGAGTGAATACTCAGAAGGGAGTGAGCTTACAATTCAATAGGCTGAATAAGAAATTTTAATATCTAGCCTAGATTTTCAGCCACCTGCATTTCCAAAGCTCAGCTATCCCAGTCCAATGCTTAGCAGGACTTTTTTTTTAGGGAAAAAAGAACAGAACTGTCACTGAACAGAAGTTGGAAACTGAATGAGACATTTTCGTAGGCTCACAAAAATTAAAGATTTTTGGATGTGAACAATAAAAAAAATGTACATTGTATGGTTTTCTTATAATTCTGAGTTTCATGAAAGTCTTAGTAGGCTGTGGTACATTTTTAAAGCACTAACAAAAAGTGTTGCTAAATCTTGGGTGAATACTGTGCAAAAACAAAAAAATCAGTTTTGTACAAAAAATTAGAAGCTATACATAGAATATTTTAAAATTCTGCATAATTGTGTGTGTTTTTTAAAATAAATATTCTAACCTGAAAAGAACACGTGGAGGGGCATAATCGAAAGAGACGCCCAAGTTTTGCTGAGGACGTCCTCACAAAATGTCCCGATGGAGGAACGAGGAAACCCATATTATCGAAACAAGATGGACATCCATCTTGAAATTTAGGTCATCCTTAGAGATTGTCCCTAGACTTGGTCATTTCTGATTTTCGGCGATAATGGAAACCAAGGACACCCATCTCAGAAACGACAAAATACAAGCCCTTTGGTCATGGGAGGAGCCAGCATTCGTAGTGCACTGGTCCCCCTCACATGCCAGGACACCAATCGGGCACCCTAGGGGGCACTGCAGTGGACTTCACAAATTGTTCCCAGGTACATAGCGCCCTTATCTTGTGTGCTGAGCCCCACAAAACTTAGTACCCACAACTGTACACCACTACCATAGCCCTTACGGGTGAAGGGGGGCACCTAGATGTGGGTACAGTGGGTTTTGGAGGGCTCACATTTACCACCACAAGTGTCAGGTAGTGGGGGGATGGGCCTGGGTCCGCCTGCCTGAAGTGCACTGCACCCACTAAAACTGCTCCAGGGACCTGCATACTGCTGTGATGGACCTGAGTATGACATTTGAGGTTGGCATAGAGGCTGGCACAAAATAGTTTTAAATATTTTTTTTTAGGGTGGGAGGGGATTAGTGACCACTGGGGGAGTAAGGGGAGATCATCCCCGATTCTCTCCAGTGGTCATCTGGTCTGTTCAAGCACCTTTTTGTGCCTTCGTCATATGAAAAACAGGACCAAGTAAAGTCGTCCAAGTGCTTGTCAGGGATGCCCTTTTTTTTCCATTAGGGGTCGAGGACATCCATGTGTTAGGCACGTCCAAGTCCCGCCTTCACTACACCTCCGACACGCCCCCGTGAGCTTTGGTCGTCCCTGCGACAGAAAGCAGTTGGGGATGCCCAAAATCGGCTTTCGATTATACTGATTTGGGCGACCCTGTGAGAAGGACGCCCATCTTCCGATTTGTGTCGAAAGATGGGCGTCCTTCTCTTTCAAAAATGAGCCTGACAGTGTGACAAAATAGTGTATTTCCCCTTCTTCCATTTGCCAACTCATGCATGTCTGTTCAGGGACTGAGTATAATAAGACATGGTAAAGTGTATCTCATTATGATGACACCGGTATCTGCGTGCATGTCTGTGTTTCTTTGTGCTTATGCATATGAAAGGTAGAAAAATAGTCTGACAGATGGAGCTTCCTGATTAGGTGCTAGTGCTTGGGCAAAAAACACCCTCAAAAGGTATACATCTTGAATTAGACAGCACAATATATAAGGGGAAAGGGGATAGAACTTGATATACTGCCTTTCTGTGGGTTACAGTTAAATCAGTTTATATATTATATACAGGTATTTATTTTGTACCTGGGGTAATGGAGGGTTAAATGACTTGCCCAGAGTCACAAGAAGCCACAGTGGAAATCAAACCTGGTTCCACAGGTTCTCAGGCCACTGCACTAACCACTAGGCTACTCCTCCACTCCAGCTACTCCTCCAAGGAATGTATTGTTTCCTTGTTGAGGGAGGTCTGTGTGTGTGTGTGTGTGTGTGTGTGTGTGTGTGTGTGTGTGTGTGTGTGTGTATGTATGTATGTCACACACATAAACACACCCCTCAACAAGGAAACAATACATTCCAAAAACCTGAATCATAACTCTAGTCCATTGTCAAAAGCATATTGCTGAAAACCCACATAAAAGATAGTCCAAGAAGAGAATATACGTATGATAACTACCAATACTAAAATAAGAAATGTAAGCCAAAAGAGGACAAAAAAGGTATGCTACATTCCTAAAATACATCTCCTTCCATCTCTGACCCTTTTATTCTCTCCCCCCAGGCCCAACACATCTGCATTGTCCCTTCTTCCTCCACCAGTCCTTTAATATGCCCCGCATGTGATCTCTCTGTGCCTCTTCCACCAAATTCTCCATGCTTTCTCTATGCCACCCTCCCCCCATTAATGTCTCCATAATCTCTCCCTTCTTCTACCGCAAAGGGGCTTCTGAGACGCAGCTACAAATCCTACCCTTCTGCTACCCCATCATGCTCCCCTCCCCCCAAACAATTCCTCTGGGTTCTTTCTCCCCTCCCCTTTCCCCAACAATCATTCCATGTGCTCTCCTCCTCCATGACTCCATTTTCTCTCACTCCCCTAGCCCACTCCCTCTGCTTTTTCTCCTTCCCCACCATAAGACCTGGGAGTTCTTGTATATGTTTATGATGGAGTTGATTTAGTGTGTATGAACTAGATTACAAAGTTGTAAGTCTTTGCTTCTGAATGTGGCTTATAACTAGGACTGCTTTAACCATTCAAGGGGCCATGGGAAAACTTGTGAGAATGAACCCTTTTATTTTTCCAACATTAACCCTGCCCCATATAAAGAACTGTATACAATATCATTGCTAAAAGATTTATTTTAAAGCAATGCCCATTATGTAGCTGAAGAATGGTCATTCATTAGAAAGATTATTGTCAATACATAGTTTCTTGCTTTCTCTGTGTACCTCACTCCCCCCCCCCACCACATCACAC
This sequence comes from Microcaecilia unicolor, assembly GCF_901765095.1. Taxonomy (NCBI): domain Eukaryota; kingdom Metazoa; phylum Chordata; class Amphibia; order Gymnophiona; family Siphonopidae; genus Microcaecilia; species Microcaecilia unicolor. The sequence goes on from NC_044040.1 coordinate 84,719,105, forward strand.
ATACATGTATACTTTCTTGCTCTTGCTCTCACTGATCTCCAACCCCACTACTCACATTCTTGCTCTATCCCAATTCTTGATCTCCTCTGCCTCACACAGACTCATATTCTCTTATTTATGTGCCCCCAGAATAACTAATTCTTTTGCTCTCCTTTCACTGCTACCCCCTCTCCACATACATACACCTTCCTGTTCTCTCCTTTCTCTACCAGTGTCTCCTCTTACACATGCTTGAATTCTCTCTATAGGGGTGAGAGCCCCTGCCACTGATAGTAAGTGCATTACAGAGATTGCCATGCTATCTCTGTTGGCCTCAGATCACTAAACCTGCAGTGTACTATGCTGCAATACAGAGACCTTTGCTATGATTTGTGATGGGTCATGCCTGCTTCAAAGACTTCTCCAGATTTCTGCTGTAGTTGGAAACATGTCCAAGCATGCTTGTCTGAAAAGGACCCTGTTATCTGGGAAAGGAATGCAAAATGAATTCCAGTCACATTGACCCCAGAAAGCATCCAGAATGAGGTCAAAACACATTTCTGTGGTTTCTCAAGCCAGTTTCTGAGATGTTATCAGATGATCGTACATTGTTGATAACAGATTGTTATAAAAGACAACCATCAGCATGGAAGACAACATTTTCAGCTAGGTCTACAACTTTTATTTGATTGAACACTGGAGCACACCAGAACTAGCACTGCCATCTGCTACCACAGACATTCTGGAAAATGAGATTGACAATGCATGCAGTTTGTATAGTCAAACTATGCAATTGCTTGCGGATAAGAGATAGTATAGCGTTGCCAATAGGGACTGTGGGGCCGATATTGAGTGACAAGCAAAAAGAAGTGAGGTGGATTCAAGGAGAATACCAAGAAGTTTATATTAAACAGCATGAAAGCGACCTGACATGGCTATGTTTCAGCACAAAGGCCTACCTTAGGGGTCAGGTTGATCTCTTGTGTTATTATGGTGAAAAAGCTTAACATAAGAGTAAAGTTAAAGTCCTGGCTGTTGAACCTCTGTGAAATTCTCAGTAGGAAAAACTGCTGAGCTGCAAACACCGTCTCACACAGCCGTGTCAGGTCACTTTCATGCTGTTCATATCAAAGACTTCTTGATATCCTCCTTGAATCCACCTCACTTCTTTGTTTGTCGCTCACGTTTACATGAAGTTTTTTCTTCCTCTGTTTTTTGCTTGGGGCCTGACTAACTCCCACCATTGGCAGTAAACCTGGAAATTCAATGCTAGGCCATATCCAGCAACAGACACTGAAATTCCAGGGATTTTTGACTGCTATATACATAGCCAGTTAAGCCAATATTCATTGGCTGACCAGCTAAGTTGTAGCAGTCAAAGATAGACCTGCTATTTATGTGATATTTATTTATCACAATTGATCTGCCTCTCACACAGAATTACTCACAATCTTCTATTTCTTTCTCAGTGTCTTCAGTGTGCTCATTCATATTAATGATGTCTTCTCTTTGCTTCCTTCAGCCCCCACACACATACATAGTTCTTGTTATCCCCTATTCTTGATCTTTACAAGTATAGGTGCTACCGTGCTAACATTTCAAAAATAATTGGGAGAGGAAGGGGTGCCAAACAATATAAATTGTTTCTCACTGGACATAAAGAAGGTGCTTGATCAATGTCCTCAGCACCCACTGGCACCAAGGAGCTGGATCCTATGTCTCAGGCACCCATATATCCGTAAGCCAGTTATTCCACCCCCACCCGCAATAATGCTGATGTTGTATGCTTTGCAACGCTGCATGCAGGTGATTGTGATGTCAGCACATCTCACTAGGACTGGACTGTGACTGCCCTCTCTGTCTGACTGCAGGACAAGAGTCCAGGGCTCTTTCATACCTGTGCAGGGATTAATCAGACCACAGTCAAAGTGCCAGTCAAGGCCCAGTAGTAGGGGTACGCAGCCCAAAAGTTTTTGTGTCTTCTTGTTTCTCATGCAATTTACAGGAATGTGTGGGTTTTCTTGGTGGGAGTTTTGACATTTCTTCATTATGGGAGCTATGTCATTAAGATTGTATGCTCTTTCAGAAAGATTGTGCATATTGTTTCCTGATAGTGCACACATGTGAAAGCCATCTTTCCAAAAGAGTGCACCATTTTGCACTGTTTGTGAATAGTGCCACTGTTTGAAAAAATTGTTCATTTTTGAAAGTGTGTACTTTCTTGGAAAAATGCATATTATTTACATCATATGAAAAAATACAAAATTATGTGTATTTTCTTGTGATTTTTGTTTGAAACAACACGAAATAATATGGGAAATGTTTCAAAAAGAGTGTGCATCCCTACCCAGTAGTGGTATAGGGGTGAGCATCACCAGCCCAGATAAATTCTTTCCAGGGACATGGGCTAGCCTGTTTCCAGTATGATCTGCACACTTGCAAGCTGCAGCGATACTTGAGTATACTATACACATTGGCAATCCAAGTCCACCATCCACAGTCCCCTGTCCACTGCAACACCACCATGTGCTCAGCCAGGCCTACACATGCCACATGCTTCCGAGCCAACATCACTATTTCACATGGCCGTGGGGCACATCTGTAGCTGCTCTTTATGCTACTTACCTAAGTCAGACCTGTCTTGTTTCTCCTGCATAGACAGCACAACACAGCAGAGGGCTGTTCAATTGTGCACCCTGTCTCTGAAACCTGGAGTGGAGGCAAAGCACTTCAGCTGAGCTTTCGGCCACTTTTGTTGTCTGGAGGCTTTTTTATTTGGTGGTGGTTTGGGGGGAGGGGGGAGACTGAGCCTGGCCTGCAACCACTGCTGCTGTAGCTTTGAAAACAGTAGCTATGCATAGGAAGACCATAGAAGAGTCAGACTCAATAACTACATTTCATCAGTCTGCATTAAGCACTTTTAATTTATCTATGGGCACACATAGACAAACATGGTTTAATAGGACAGAGTCAACATGGATTCAGCCAAGGGAAGTCTTGCCTCACCAATTTGCTTCATTTCTTTGAATGCGTGAATAAACTTATGGATAAAGGTGAGTTTGTTGATGTAGCACATCTAGATTTTCTGAAAGCGTTTGACTCCTGAGAAAATTAAAGAATCGTGCAATAAGAGGCAGTACCCTGTTGTGAATTAATAATTGGTGGATGGATAGAAAACAGAGGCTACTGGTTTGCGGTATAATGTCGTATGAGTCTTGATATCAAAACTATATACTCTGACATCTAGAAAATCAATCTTATGATGGTCAAAAGACGTGGAGGGGCATAATCGAAAGGGGCGCCCAAGTTTTCCTGAGGACGTCCTCATAGGACGTCCTGGAGAAAGGGCGGGGAAACACGTATTATCGAAACAAGATGGGCGTCCATCTTTCGTTTTGATAATACGGTTGGGAACGCCCAAATCTTGACATTTAGGTCGTCCCTAGCAGGGGCGTCGCTGCTATGGGGCCACGGGGGCCAGGGCCCCCGTAGATTTGGCCCTGGACCCCCCTACTGTCGACCCACCCGCTCGCCTGCCCACTCGCTGTCGCCTACCTGGGCTGGCAGGGACCCCATCCCCCGCCAGCCGAAGTCTTCTTCCTTCCTTTCAGGTTTCTGAGTCTGACGTCCTGCATGTACAACGTCCAGGACGTCAGACTCAGAAACCTGAAAGGAAGGAAGAAGACTTCGGCTGGCGGGGGATGGGGTCCCCGCCAGCCCAGATAGGCGATGGCGCGCGAGCAGGGGGGTCGAGAGGGTCGGCGGCAGGGGGGGTGTTGGCGATGGCGGTGGCGGGGAGGGCGGGGGCGCTGCCGCCGCCAGGGGGGGGCTAAAATGTGCCCCCTCACCTCAGCTCTGGTCCCCCCTACCACTGAAGGTCAGATACGTCCCTGGTCCCTAGAGATGGTCGTCCTTAGACTTGTTCGTTTCTGATTTTCGGCGATAATGGAAATTAAGGATGCCCATCTCAGAAACGACCAAATGCAAGCCCTTTTGACATGGGAGGAGCCAGCATTCGTAGTGCACTGGTCCCCCTCACATGCCAGGACACCAACCGGGCACCCTAGGGGGCACTGCAGTGGACTTCAGAAATTGCTCCCAGGTACATAGCTCTCTTACCTTGTGTGCTGAGCCCCCCAACCCCCCCAAAACCCACTACCCACAACTGTACACCACTACCATAGCCCTTATGGGTGAAGGGGGGCACCTAGATGTGGGTACAGTGGGCTTCTGGTGGGTTTTGAAGGGCTCACATTTACCACCACAAGTGTAACAGGTAAGGGGGATGGGCCTGGGTCCGCCTGCCTGAAGTGCACTGCACCCACAAAACTGCTCCAGGGACCTGCATACTGCTGTCATGGAGCTGGGTATATTTGAGGCTCACATAAAGGCTGGCAAAAAATATTTAAAAATAAATTTTTTGAGGGTTGGATAGGGTTAGTGACCACTGGGGGAGTAAGGGGAGGTCATCCTCGATTCCCTCCGGTGGTCATCTGGTCAGTTCGGGTACCTTTTTGTGGCTTGGTCATAAGAAAAAAAACGACCAGGTAAAGTCATCCAAGTGCTCGTCAGGGACGCCCTTTTTTTTCCATTATGGGTCAAGGACGCCCATGTGTTAGGCACGCCCAAGTCCCGCCTTCGCTATGCCTCCGACACACCTCCGGGAAGTTTGGTCGTCCCCGTGACAGAAAGCAGTTGGGGACGCCCAAAATCGGCTTTCCATTATACCAATTTGGTCGACCCTGTGAGAAGGATGCCCATCTTGCGATTTGTGTTAAAAGATGGGCGTCCTTCTCTTTTGAAAATAAGCCTGATAGTGAATTGCAAAGAAGGTGTCTGTAGTATAAATTGGTCACCAAAAAGAACGTAGTTTTGTTCAACTACCAATGTCACCAATTTTATCAAAATAAATGATGAAATTCTCTGTGGTGCATGGTGAACATCCAAACATTTTGCAAGTACCTGCAATAATTCACCCTGAAGAATTTGGGTGTATAGAGAAACAAAGTCCATGGACACAAACATAGCAGTTTCAATCAAATGAAAATCACTAATGTCCCACAAACAATGTGTAGTGTCCTGCAGGTAGGAAGGGACTTGTTTGGCTAAAGGCACCAAAAAAGGTCCATGCACTTACTTAATGGTTCCAAAACCATATCTCTTAATGCCACTATTGGACAGCCTGGAGGGTTGATGATATTATTATGTATCTTGGGTACAAGGAGTCTGGGCGTCTTCAGATATTTCATCAAATAAAACATTTCCTTTTGTGTAATCATGTTTTGCAAGTATACCTCCATTACAGTATCCAAAATCAACTCTTGTATTTCTTGCAAGGGGTTATCAAATAAGATGCAATACGTAGTTTGATTCGACAGTTGTTTTACTGCTTCATGATAGTATAACTGTGAATATTGAACCATAGTTACTCCTCCTTTATCTGCTTTTAACACTACAAGATGATGATCGGTTCTAGTGTCCAATGCTTGCCTCTGCTCAAAAGTCAGATTATTCCCAGTAAAGGTTGTAGATCGCATTTCAAACTCTCAGAAATGCTTGGCTAGTAAGTCATGATAGATCTGAATAGCAGGATCCATTGCTCCCAGTGGCGACCAACTGGATTTAAGCCTCACAAGGAAAACATCTACAGCGGTCTCTGTATGTTCAAAAAACTTTCTCAACTGTAATTTCTGAATAAACTGCTCAATTGCCAATCTCATGTGAAACGAATCATACTTTGAAGTGGGTACAAACTCCAATCCCAACTCCAGAACATCCTGTTGGGCTTTGGTGATCCTGCAATCAGCTATCAATGTTACTGTTGATTCACATATGTCCAAGCCCTGGTATTTGGCCCCCTCTGTTGGTCCTGAAAATGCATTCTGACTTCTCCCCTTATTGCGACCACGAGGACGACGGCCCCCTGTAAAAGAACGATCATTTTTTGAGCCTCAATATGCTGCTCGCCTCCACTATGATCTGAATCAGATGACGCAGAATTATATGCTGGTCTAGGGTTAAAGCGAGCGGTGTTATCCTTATTCGTCCAATTACACACATTCTGTAATTCATAGTCTCTCTCATCTCGCTTCAGCTTTTTAATTTTTGTTGCGCGAAGCTCCTCCTTAAAAGTCTGTAATTTATTTAGAAGCTTGGTATGGGATGTATTAAACTCATCCAGAACAACACTTTGTTTAAGATTCTCCACAATTGTGGAAGTCATTATTTTCAGCTCACTTTCTAACTTTGCCATGAACTCTACAATCAGTAGCATCAGGTCTGTGCTACATTTGTTTAATATAGCATTCCACTTATGAACAAATGCCTATCAGCTGTAAATAATTTAGGAGGTTTATAAATTTGAAGGCCCATAGGAATTATATGAGTCTTAACATAATGGGCCAAAGTAACCCCTTGTAAAGTTGCTCTAATTAAGCGTTTGTGTTGATTCTCTAATTCCAGCCATGCATTAGTGCTAGAAGACGCTACTTCCGTATCCAAGATAGAGGATCTTTGTAATAAAGTTGATGCTTGTTCTGCCATGTATGTAAATTCAGTGGGGTCTGAGGCAGACATTCTGGCCAGCATACCGTTGTGGGTTGAACACTTTAACCCCTTGTGGGTTAAACAATGAACTGGACTGGAATTCCTTGATGTAATGGGGATTTGCTTAGGGTTCTGACTGGGTGGGAATCAGATAACTAAAGATATTTAAATATGTGGTGTGCGCTGCCATTGCAAAGATGACGGGTTTCTGGTGTGCAAAGTTTGGTGAGTGCTATATAGAATGGGTGTAATAGTAATTATACAATTTTTACATTATTTTTTTATTGTCTTTATTATTTTTTTTAGAGGACCAGTCCCTGACGCAGCTGATGAGAAACATGCCGCATGTCAGTTGATGGGCCCCCAATTTATTAAGATAAGTCCTTAGTTTAAAGGCTTTTTATGAAAAATATGAAGAAAATTGCTTAAAATTTATAGAAGTTCTCAACATGAAGCTAAGTTTGAATACTATTGTATTAAAAGATTAAATTATTAAGTGTTAGAAGTCTTTACGAACCAGTTTTGCCCTTGTGAAACGAGTCGCCACTGAGGTCTGTGACATATTTATTACAAAGGGAATTATTGTTTCTATGTAACGTGAAAATTTGGAGATGTTGGGTTACTAGTTATTTGCTTGACAGCATTACCCCTGTCCATTGAAATTTATGAAAATATTGGCTTATAAACTGGTTTTAGGTTGTTTGCATATTTATTTTTAAATTTTTCTTTTTTATGATTTTTATTGTAAATTGCTTTGCTGTGATATCCGTGAAATGATGGTATGTCAAATAAATATACCATAATGCAGGCCCACCCTATCTGCCCTGTGAGGCAGGCCCCAATACATCTTCAGGTTTTTGCTTTCCAGTACCAGGAATCAGGTTTCTCAGACTTGTGTCTGCTAACATGTGGATGGCTGCTATTAAAAGACACAGTTGGTCCTTGAACTCTGTGACAAATCCCCTTGCACACCAGAATTTACCAAAGAACAGACAGTGTTAAATAACAAACAGCTTTACACTGGCATACACTTATTAACTACTGTACGCTTTAGCCTATAGGTATTTACAAGAAAATAAGCAATCAGTTTGATCATTAAGCAAACATTAACATATAGCATTGGAATTAGTTTCAACACAAATGAGTACTGGCCTTGCAGCATTGGTAGGGGACTCTAGTGCTGACCAAGGTCAAATACCCAGCTGTAGGAGCTGGCAGCTATAAGGGGCTAAAAGAAAAATAAACAGAAAACAAGCATTCCATTCTGAGGGGTGTGCACACAGTTCAGATGAGACTCATTTTGATATGTTGGAGATGTTAGTTTCCTTGAGAGCCCTAATAATAAATAAGTTTTTACTTGAGGTGAGAAAGTTCCCAAACATGTGGTTGCTGTGTAGCATGTGCTTAAACCAAGGAGATTTAATAATTGAAATTTAAATTTATTATTACTAATCCACCCTTATCCAGAGTGGGGTACAAAAGAAACATGCATAATTAATTAAAAAAGACAAAAATATACATATAAAATACAAATAAAAAATAATGACAATACACAGAGTCAGCAAGGAGTCCAGTACCCATCCAACATTTACCTCTCAAATAGATTTATGATAAGCATGATATAGCAAGTAGTCCCTCAAATTTTTCTTAAAGCTGGACAAAGAAGTTTCAAGTTTGAGCCACAAGGGCAGTATGTTCCATTCAGTAGGTCCACACACAGAAAACGTACCAGATTGTTTGATCTCTAATCGAATATACTGATGTGCAGGAACAACAAGTTCACATTTGTCTTGAGATCTTAAAGACCAAGACAGTAAATATGATGCAAATAGTATGTAGAATCCTGCTAATATGCCTGATGGAGCATAATTAACTTATACAAAATTCTGCTACACATTGGTAATCATTTCAGACATACTCAGGTGGACAGTCAGATATTCCAACTGTGAAAGGCCCAACACAAGTTGTGCAGTAGAGTTGATTTCTGCCTGAAGACACAAGCATGGGAGGCCAAGATAAATGATATTACAATAATCTACAGTACTGAATATTATTACTTGCACCACCCTCTTGAAATCAACCCAAGACAGAAGAGACTTCAGTTTACTCAACAATCTTAATTTAAAATATACAGTCATAACCAATATTCGTACCTGGGGATGAAAGGTAAGATAGTCCAAAAGAACTTCCAAATTTTTCACCTGTTTTAGGCAATATCATAGTACCATCTGAAACCACCCACATCACTTCAGTTTTTGAAACATTTAACTGTAGCTTATTCTGCTGCAGCTATGTTGTGACAGCTTCAAAATTTGTCTGTGGCTGAAATGCCACATTGACATCAGCAGGAGATGAGGTAAAAAGGACTGTATGTCATCTGCATAAATCCTTTTCAACCCCCCCCCCCCCCCCCAAAGATCGTAATAGTTGACACAGTAGGGACAGATACATATTAAATAAAACTGCAGATAATACATATTCTTTTGGCACCCTTGTCACCAATAGATCAACAACTGACAACTTATCTCCCTGCGGGACCATAGCTTTCCTATCTGCTAAGAAAGATTGGAACCATTTCAGGATGTTTCCCGCAAGGCCACAAGCACAGAGTCGTCAAAGCAAAATAGCATGATTTAGGGTATCAAAGGCTGCAGATGTGTCTAGAAAGGCAAAAAAATAATTATTATGCCTATCCAGACCCATCTGAACCATATCAACTGTAGCTGCCACCAAGCCTCCGTATTGTGTGCCCTGCAGAAGTCTACTACTACTACTACTTAACATTTCTAGAGCGCTACTAGGGTTACGCAGCGCTGTACAAAATAAACAAAGAAGGACGGTTCCTGCTCAAAGGAGCTTACAATCTAAAGAAGTCATACTGAAAATCATCTAACACTGAATGCTCTTGCAAAATATCATAAAACTGATTATAAACTGCAAGCTCTAAGATCTTAACTAACATTGGCAAGGTTGAGATGGGGCGATTGTTTGATAAATCATCTGTTCTCAACTCAAAATAATCCATAAGCTCTTTAGATGTAAAAGGAGATAGTAAATGAGCCTCAGAAGATACCTGCATAAGAGAATATACTACCCGATACCTTAATGCATTTTTGAAAATAAATCTCTTGTTCATTTTTAATTGCAACACTATATTCCATCAATTTTACTACTACTACTACTACTACTTAACATTTCTAGAGCGCTACTAGGGTTACGAAGCGCTGTACAAATTAACAAAGAAAGACGGTCCCTGCTCAAAGGAGCTCACAATCTAAAGGATGAAATGTCAAGTTGAGGCAGTTTAAATTTCCTGAGTAGAGATGTAGTGGTTAGGTGCCGAAAGCGACATTGAAAAGGTGGGCTTTGAGCAAGGACGAAGATGGGCAGGGAGGGGGCCTGGCGTATGGACTCAGGGAGTTTGTTCCAAGCATGGGGTGAGGCAATGCAGAAAGGGCGGAGCCTGGAGTTGGCAGTAGTGGAGAAGGGTACTGAAAGGAGGGATTTGTCTTGGGAGCAGAGGTTACGGGTAGGAACGTAAGGGGAGATGAGGGTAGAGAGGTAAGGAGGGGCTGCAGATCGAGTGCATTTGTAGGTTAGTAGGAGAAGCTTGAACTGTATGCGGTACCTGATCGGAAGCCAGTGAAGTGACTTGAGGAGAGGGGTGATAAGAGTAAATCGGTCGAGGTGGAAGATAAGACGTGCAGCAGAGTTCTGAACAGACTGAAGGGGGGATAGATGGCTAAGTGGGAGGCCAGTGAGGAGTAAGTTGCAGTAGTCAAGGCGAGAGGTAATGAGAGAGTGGATGAGAGTTCGGGTGGTGTGCTCAGAGAGGAAAGGGCGAATTTTGCTAATGTTATAGAGGAAGAAGCTCTTTACTATACAATCATCCTTTATATCCTCATCCTTAGCAGACCAGCTCAGCATGGCACATCTCCCTTTCAACCTGTCTCATCCCATTCGATACCAGGGTGTAGATCTACAACCTCCCTTCTCCTTATAATTCCACCTTGGGGCCATAACATCTAAGGCTTGTTCTAGAGTCTAGAGTATCATTCCAGTGAGTCACTACTGGTTCAATTGGTATTGGATATCACCTAATTTTGGGGCCCACTCCTCTACAGATAGGTCACCTTCTACCCAATGACTCTTCAAGTGGGACAGTGGAATCTGTCCCTCACCAACATTCATATCAGGGATAGTACAAAGCAAAATAGCATGATCTGACCATCCTAACATCTTAAATTCAACACACATCTTTATAGCCCAAATAGAAGGAACAAATATTAAACGCAAAATATGCCCCACATGATGAGCTGCAACTTGTACAATCTGTTCCAATGAAAGAGCAGTCAAAGCATCAAGTAACTGGACCACCAGGGTTTTATCTTTTTTTCATGGGGAGGGTGGGGGGTCAGGGGACCACGGGACCACCAGGGCCATGTTTTTGGGGGGGGGGGGGGGGGGGGGTCTACTGGACCACAAGTATTTTTTGAAGGGGGTCTGGGGTCCATACTGTTCTCTTGCTTAATGTAACCAGTATAAGAAAAAATAAATTTTTTTTATTTTACCTGGCCCCTGGGAGTTGTAGGGAGGCTCCGGTGTGCATTTTGTGTTTAGGGGTGGGTCTGTTGTGGGATCCCGCATCTGACATGAACTGTGGGGTTCCGGATCACCTCTGGTGAAGAGGGAAGCTGGAAATAGGAAAAGCCCCAGCTCCCTAAGGCCTGCAGGAGCCTGGGGAACGTTGCCGATGGGTCCGCGACGTTGGAAGACGTGCTGATGTCATTGATGATGTTGTCGGTGCATGCGCAGCACTCTAGATTTGTCCGATGGCTCCAGAGTTGTGACAGAGCATCGGGGACCATTGCACCACCAATGATTCATTGAAAATACTGTTAGGGGGCTTGTTTTGACCCAAGGAAGGGTCGGATTATAAAAAACTAGTAAAAAAGCCCCGTTTCTGATGCAAATGAAACGGGGGCTAGCAAGGTTTTCTTCAGAGTGTGCATGTGGGAGTGTGTGTCCCTGCCCTCTCTCCCTCCCCCTCCCCCCTTGGAGTCCAGTCCTTCAGTGTTAAGTTTCCTGCTGTTCTGTGTTTGTGTTACAGAGAGAGTGAGGGCATCTCTCTCCCCTCCCCCTCTGAGTCCTTCACTGTTACAGAGAGAGAGATTTCGTGCTGTGCTGTTTTCCTTTACTCATGGGGAAACCGGATATCTCTGGCGCTTCACACTTCCAGCTGGAGGCTTTATAGAACGTTGGTCTTGCTTTATATATACAGTATATAGATTAATGTTGCTAAAATCGGGTGTTATGCACGATTGTGCATGCGTGAGGAGCGTGCATGTGGCACATTTATAATTATTTTTTTCCCCAGAGACTGATGGGAAGTGAAGGGGGGTTTTGGAGGCGTCCTGGTTGCCAGGGTGACGTTGAAAATGGCACAAATGTCAAGGGACACCTGCAATAACACTTGCAAATTTAAAAAGCAATAAAAATAAATTTTTAAAGTGTTTGCATACGTTTTAAGGGTAGGGGTAGGTGCAGGAAACCTATACTTGCTTGCTATGGGGTTATTTAAGCTTTAATTATATGCAAATTAGTCTGATTTTATGAGGTTCCAGTTTGGAGGGAATAAAGCTTGTGGGATAAATGATACACACACACTGAATAGAGAGAGCTGGATCAGAATAAGGGAATGGAAAACCTGCTCCCCATGAGTTTAGGGAAGAGGTAGGGAGAGATAGGTGGTATGGTTGGGAATTTACTGTGGAGACAAAAAAAGTTTGTCTGATGCTATGTAGTCTCTGAAGGTTCTGGCTGAGATGGAAGACAGCCCTCTTGAGGGGTTACTGGTGGTTGCAGAGTCCTCTTAAGGGCTGGTAATACTAAGCCTGAGCAGGTAGAGTACCCTTAAAGGCTCTCCTGAAGACAGGAAGAGTGACAGCCCTTGGGAGCATTGCCCAAGGCAAGATGGCTTTTGGGAGCAGTTCAGGGCAGAAGAAGGAACAGCAGCCCTTGAGAACATCGCTTAAGGCAAGGCCGCCTTTGGGAGCAGCTCAGGGCAGAATAAAATGGCCCCAGTGCCTAGGGCTGAGAAGAGCAGAGGTAGCCCTCTAGTGGGAAACCCTGGTACTGGTGGTTGCTGAACACTATTTAGGGTTGGTAACAGGGGCATATCTGGACTTCGCCGGTAGGGGGGGTCCAGAGCCGAGGTGAGGGGGCACATTTTAGCCCCCCCCCCCCCCGGCGACCCCCGCCGCCATTGCCGCCACCCCCCCCCCCCCACCAGCCAAAGCCGTCTCTGACGTCCTGCACACGTCCTGCACGTTGTGTACGTGCGGGACGTCAGAGATGAGTCAGACTCAGAAAGAACAAAACAAACGAACGAAGGACGACGGCTTCGGCTGGTGGGGATTGGAGTCCCCCACCAGCACAGGTAGGCGATGGCAGGTTGGCCTCGGGAGGGGGGTTGCGAGGGCTGTTGGTAGGGGGTTCCAGGGCCAAATCTACGGGGGCCATGGCCGCCATGGCCCCATTACAGCTACACCCCTGGTTGGTAAACCTGAACCCCAGAAGGCAGAAACCCCAGATGCTCCTCTTGAAGAGAGGACCAGCGAGGGGCAAGGCCTCCAGGGTGCAATCAGCTCTAGGAGCCCAGTGAGGGAGAAGGCTCTCTAGGTGTGGCTAGCACTAGGCGCCCAGCGAAGGATAGCTCTTAGGAGGATAGCCAGTCCTCAGAGCCCAGAGAAAGCTTCCAGGAAGTCGCAGCAGGGACAGGCATAGCCAGCCTTGAAGTATAGCCCAAGAAGTCTCCAGCAGAAGGATAAGATCTAAGGAGACTGGGAGAAGGTGGGCTTACAAGGAAAGGAGAGGAGGAGCCTAGGCAACACAGCTATACCCACACACTGTCTTAACTAAGAAGCTGAGAGGAACTTACAGCTACTACTCTGGCAAGCAAGACCGAAAGGGTGTTTGTTGTCCACCACTGATGTTAAACCCTGATTTATTCAACGCCAGGCTGTATCCAGCGACTGGCATTGAATATCTGGGTTTATGTTGGCCGCTAAAAAGTTAACTGGCTATGGCCATATTCAGCACTAAACAGTTAACTTTTTAAAGATAGGCCTTCTATTTAAGCGGCCTATTTTGACCACTCAACATAGCTGGGCTTGTGCTGAATATCTGCGCTTAACTAGCTATGTCACGCGATATAGTTGGCTAGCCACTAACCAGAATATTCAGCAGGATATAACTGGTTATCTCTTGCTGAATATCCACAGTTAGGTGCTTAAACCCTATTTAACTGGCCAGGAATCATTCCTGGATGGTTAAATAGTTTTGAACTTCGGGGGAAAGGGTTTAAAAAAATGTCAAAGACTAAAGACTATAAGTTGCTGGTTTTAAAGATCTGAATTATAAGTGCAGAAGTGGTTTAAGAATCTAAATAACAAGATTGTGGTGTCTGCTTATGTTAACTGAGTTGATGTGTTAGGAAATCCTAATTTCCTATATGTATAAGAGGCATTTATAGTGGCCTATATACATAATTTAATAAAAACCTGTTTAATGTATTAGACAACCCTGTTCACCAGCAGGTTTGGGGGATTTTTCTTGGGGGAAGAAGAGAGTAATCCCACTAATACTTTTCTTCCCCAGGTGGAGTGAGTAAGGGAATGATGGAGACTGCCCTTGGGAGGCTCCAGCTAGGTTGGGCCCCGTATCCAGGAACGTCCTGAAGGGAGTGCTACATATATCTGACTCTGGCTATCCTTCAGTAGTACTGGGGTGGCATACACTATTGGGCAGGGCACTAGCAGGGCACAGATTCAAGCAGAACTACAAAGAAAGAGACAAGTCATACAAGTACTCTACCTACCTCTTGTGCCTAAGTTTGTCAAGCTCTGGTTTCTAAAATAAAAAATTTTCATTCACTGTCTGTCGCCAGTCTCCTTTCCACACACATACTCTTCTTTGCACCAACAAAAGACACTGCTAGAGCTCCCTGTTTTTGTCTAGTGTTAGGATATGTCAGCCTACACATTGATTGGCAGATTCCATTACGATGGAACCATGTACTATGAAACTAAACTATTTCCTTAGAAATAAACACCTCATAAAACAGGATTTTTAGGATCAGCAAACCACATACAGTGGGGGAAATAAGTATTTGATCCCTTGCTGATTTTGTAAGTTTGCCCACTGACAAAGACATGAGCAGCCCATAATTGAAGGGTAGGTTATTGGTAACAGTGAGAGATAGCACATCACAAATTAAATCCGGAAAATCACATTGTGGAAAGTATATGAATTTATTTGCATTCTGCAGAGGGAAATAAGTATTTGATCCCCCACCAACCAGTAAGAGATCTGGCCCCTACAGACCAGGTAGATGCTCCAAATCAACTCGTTACCTGCATGACAGACAGCTGTCGGCAATGGTCACCTGTATGAAAGACACCTGTCCACAGACTCAGTGAATCAGTCAGACTCTAACCTCTACAAAATGGCCAAGAGCAAGGAGCTGTCTAAGGATGTCAGGGACAAGATCATACACCTGCACAAGGCTGGAATGGGCTACAAAACCATCAGTAAGACGCTGGGCGAGAAGGAGACAACTGTTGGTGCCATAGTAAGAAAATGGAAGAAGTACAAAATGACTGTCAATCGACAAAGATCTGGGGCTCCACGCAAAATCTCACCTCGTGGGGTATCCTTGATCATGAGGAAGGTTAGAAATCAGCCTACAACTACAAGGGGGGAACTTGTCAATGATCTCAAGGCAGCTGGGACCACTGTCACCACGAAAACCATTGGTAACACATTACGACATAACGGATTGCAATCCTGCAGTGCCCGCAAGGTCCCCCTGCTCCGGAAGGCACATGTGACGGCCCGTCTGAAGTTTGCCAGTGAACACCTGGATGATGCCGAGAGTGATTGGGAGAAGGTGCTGTGGTCAGATGAGACAAAAATTGAGCTCTTTGGCATGAACTCAACTCGCCGTGTTTGGAGGAAGAGAAATGCTGCCTATGACCCAAAGAACACCGTCCCCACTGTCAAGCATGGAGGTGGAAATGTTATGTTTTGGGGGTGTTTCTCTGCTAAGGGCACAGGACTACTTCACCGCATCAATGGGAGAATGGATGGGGCAATGTACCGTACAATTCTGAGTGACAACCTCCTTCCCTCCGCCAGGGCCTTAAAAATGGGTCGTGGCTGGGTCTTCCAGCACGACAATGACCCAAAACATACAGCCAAGGCAACAAAGGAGTGGCTCAGGAAGAAGCACATTAGGGTCATGGAGTGGCCTAGCCAGTCACCAGACCTTAATCCCATTGAAAACTTATGGAGGGAGCTGAAGATGCGAGTTGCCAAGCGACAGCCCAGAACTCTTAATGATTTAGAGATGATCTGCAAAGAGGAGTGGACCAAAATTCCTCCTGACATGTGTGCAAACCTCATCATCAACTACAGAAGACGTCTGACCGCTGTGCTTGCCAACAAGGGTTTTGCCACCAAGTATTAGGTCTTGTTTGCCAGAGGGATTAAATACTTATTTCCCTCTGCAGAATGCAAATAAATTCATATACTTTCCACAATGTGATTTTCCGGATTTAATTTGTGATGTGCTATCTCTCACTGTTACCAATAACCTACCCTTCAATTATGGGCTGCTCATGTCTTTGTCAGTGGGCAAACTTACAAAATCAGCAAGGGATCAAATACTTATTTCCCCCACTGTATCTAATCTCCTGCCCTTACGAACAAAACCCCTTACACAGCACAGGATTGCCAAATATATGATGGTTCTTCCCCACCCCCACCCCTTTTGAGACAAGGTTACAGAAAAAAAAACATATTAGCTAAAATAAACATATAGCTGCATGCAACCAATCAGCATGTAGAAGGAGAGAAATGCTCTAGCAATGCGTTGCCAACTTTTTGACAGAGAAAGCCCCAACATCTGTCCTTCTCCATGCCCCTCTCTGGCCATACCCTTGTCCCACCTTTGTCCCTCCCTTGTCCCACTCCCATGCCAAGCCCTAAGTCTCCTGCTATGCTTAGTGTTGCACCCTTCCCCTGTCCAACCAGCTGTCCTCACTAGTGTTGCCATCTCAGAAGAAAATGTTCTATGATTATTTCACAAACACTGTTATAATAAACTAAAATTATTAATTTCCTATATCTTGTCTCCAACAAATGTGGTCAATATTTCAAAAGTTTAAATACCTCCCTATACGGGAAATATGTTTTAGCCGTGTAATGATTTTCTAATTTCTTGCATTTGTAAATTATGAATGTATTATTAAAAACGTGTAATTAAAAATAAAAATAATAATAATAATAAACTAAAATTATATACATTTTTGATATTTCCTACAGTAAGGTCAACACACAATCCATTCACTGGAAAACACTGTGCACAAAACACACTTGGAAGCTTACCATACCATAACAGCACTAACTCCCAGGACTCAAAGAGAAACAACCATATCCATGAAAAGGTAGCACTGTAAATATTACACCAGGCCCTAAAACTCCAATACACCACCTAGTGAGAAAACAAAATGAACAGGACTGCTACAGATCTCTACACAGTAGAAACTACACAGACAGACCCTCAGCAGACATGAAACAAGGGACCACAGATCAGTAATAGAGCTATGAAAGCAAAATACCGTAAATCTCAAGAAATCCGACTTGCATATACAACATTACTAGTGAAACAGAAACATTTGCAAGATATCAGAGATACACATTTCCCAAAGATGATATGTTCCAATTAATACATTCAAAATAAAATATTTTTGTAAACCTTTGTAGTCTGAGCATTTTATTTTTCCATTCAACTTGATCCAAGCTTTCTCTTTTTCCTATCTTTCAAGGGTCTCCTGTACTTTTGATATTTCTTCTTTCTTCATGTCCACCATCCATCTTCTCTCAGTGTCCCTATTTATCATGTCTAGCATCTCTCCTCTGTGTCCCTGTTCTATCCTCCTTCCATATTCAGCATCTGTCCTCTTGGTGTCCCTATCCCCCCTTTATATTCAGCATTGCCCCTCTGTGTCTTGTCCCTATGATTACTCCATGTCCAGCATCTTTTCTCTATGCTGTTTCCCTCCCTTCTCTCTTTCCTTCTTCTTGTGTCCCCTCCTGAGACTAGGATCTGTTCCTCTCTCTCTCTCTCTCCTGCTCACCCTCGTAGTCTGGCATCTCTCTCTCTCTTCTTCTGTGAGTCCAGTGTCTTTCCTCCTTTGTTCCAGCCAGCATAAAGATGTACCCCCATCCCTCTTGTACCCCCATCCCAGATTCAGCATCTTTCCCCCTCTCTTCCCATCCTCCAGTCTCTCTCTCTTGTTGTCCTCCTTCCCAACAGGTCCAGCACATCTCTATCTCCATCTCCCTCTCCCACCAGGTCCCCAAAGATCCAGTATATCTCCTTCTCCCTCCACTGCCAAGTCCAGCATATTTCCATCTCCCTTTCCCCACCCAGGTTCAGCATATCTCCAGTTCCTTCTCCCACTACCCCCCCCCCCATGAGTCTAACATCTCTCCCTCCCACTTCCCACCTTCAATGATTCCAGTGTCTCTCCTTAATCCCCTACCAAAGGATTCAGAATCTCCCTCTCACTCCATGGGTCCAGTGCATGTTTCTCTTCTGCCTCCCACTCCCTCATTAGACCAGTGCCTGTCCCTTATCTTTCCCTGAATCCTCCAACCTTGCCTGCCTCTGCTGTTGGGGCCTTCCTTCTACTGTATCCCACCTGTGCAGAAACAGGAAGTTGCATCAGAGGAGGTAGGACACTATAGAGGAAAGCCCCAGTTCTGGCAGAGGCAGTCTGCCCTAATTTATGCCACTGCTGGGGATCGAGTCAAAGTTGGAGGACCCAGGGGCAGGTGAGAGACACATGCTGGACTTACGAGGGGGTGGGGGTGGGGAGAGAGAGAGTGTAAAATGCTGGACTCGAGAA
Organism: Microcaecilia unicolor; assembly: GCF_901765095.1. Lineage (NCBI taxonomy): Eukaryota > Metazoa > Chordata > Amphibia > Gymnophiona > Siphonopidae > Microcaecilia > Microcaecilia unicolor. The sequence goes on from NC_044040.1 coordinate 84,737,605, forward strand.
CAGAGGGGGAAGAGGGAGAGGAAGATGCTGACTGGACCTTGGGGGAGAGAGAGATTGCAATGTCAGGGACAAAAAAAAAATCCCTGGCCTTTGTATTGTTGGTTTTAGGGGTCTGCCAGCAGCCGGCCTGGCCATTGAAAAACTGGTCTATTGGCAATCCTACTTAGGAATCCCCACTCTTAAATAATGTGCACTATTTTCTGAAGAAAACAAGGGACAAATACTCAGGTTTCTACTGACCATTTTGGGGATTTTATTACCTTAAATGACATGGGCTATTGCTGTTGACATTTCCCATCTTGTATCTTACAGTCTATCCTTAAGAAAAAAAAACAGATTCAAGATGGCTGCATGTACCTGACACACTGAGCCTCTCTCTGCAGTTTGGCATGGTCCTACGGTGACTCGAGGCTCCAGCGCCATAAGATCAGTGGATATTGGAGGAAAATGTCATCTTAAAACCAGGATGCACCACAGAGCCATCCTGTTCAGCCGCCAGTGCGCCTCATGGTGACATCAGACACCGAGGCTGAACCAGAGCATTTAACCCTGGTGATCCATGACTCAGATGCTCTTCTGTCAAAGCCGCCCTTGTCCAGTTGCACTATTTGTTTGGGTCCTGAAATGCCTCATCTGACTTCTGTTCCTGCCTTCCTGCCTTGTCTGTGAGTGGGTTCCAGCAACGTGGTCTGCATCTATGAGTGTGTGGGTTCCTGATGCCCGTGTTCTTTGTGTGAGAGTGGGTTCCAGCCTTGTTTTGCTATACTTGTATGTTCGGGCTCCTGCGCAGCCATCCACTGCTTGTATGAGCGGGTTCCAGCTTTGTTTCACCTGGCTAGTGAGAGTGGATTCCTGTGCAACCAGCTGCTGCTTGTGTGAGTGGGTTCCAGCTCTGTTCCACCTTACTATTGTGTGTGTGCGTTCCAGTATTATGCCTCACCGCTTGTGTGTGTGGGTTCCAGTATTACGCCTCACTGCTTGTGTATGGGTTCCAGTATTCACCTTGCTATTGTGTGTGTGGATTCTAATATTACACCTCACTGCTTGTGTGTGTGGGTTCCAGAATATACTTCTCCACCTGTGTGCAAGGTTCCAGTTCGGTCTTGCGGCCCATGTGAATGAGTTCCGGTTCTGCCTTGCTCATTGTGTCCTCATGTTCAGGTCCAGTATTGCTATTTGTGGGGTTGGATCCTATTGCTTTGTCTTTGCCTGGCTGCCTGCCTGCAACCGCTTTCCTTGTCTGCCGGTGGGGATTCAGTCTTTTGTAGATTCCCACTATGAACCATGGGCTCATAACCCTGAGATATAACAAGTTTCCTGAAGTCAATCCCCTAGTGCTGATGTAATTACATTACAAATTAACAGTTACAGTTAATTGCATATGATGTTATTATAGTCACGGTTAGATGTTATAATGGTTTCCCCTTCAATTCACATCATCATAGAGGTTTAACATTTTAAAATAATTATTTATAACAATAATATAATGATAATTAAAACAGAATCAAGACCAACAATTTTTAGTTTTATTATGATGTTGCAACAATTCAGATGGAAATCAATTAAATTTTAAAATTTAGAATAACAAATTAAGGGCCCTATTTACTAAGGCACGCTAGTGTTTTTAGCATGCACTAAAATTTAGTGTGCTCTAACACTAGAGATGCCCATATATCCTATGGGTGTCTCTAGCGTTAGTGCGTCCAAATTTTTAGCACATGCTAAAAACACTAGCACACCTACAGCGTGGCTTAGTAAACAGGGCCCTAAAATTATTATTCAAGAGTACTCAAATTTATATTGTTCATGGCAGCTTTCAGGTTTTTTTTTATATTTTCAGCTTGAAGCCAATTTTCAAATTACCAGTACCTTCAGAACATACTTTCCCTACGGGATCAGATAAGTACTTCTAGCTAATATTTTTACCCAAAATTTGCAATATCACACAATTGTGTAATTGGTTCTTTCCTAAAACTATGTTCTTTTTACATATTTCAACTAACCAGGACTCCCTCAGGATTAGCCAGGATTCCCAAGTTAAAAGGTAAGTACTTTAACCAAGTGATTACTGAACCTCAGTATCAATGTCAACATCAAATATTTAAAAAAATAATAATAAATTAAACAGATGAAAAACCAGAGTCAAAACCAGTAAGTATAAAAAAAAAAAGCAGGGCCAGAGTGGGGTTAAGGAGGCCCAGGAAAGGAAGAACTGAAGGCCCAGCATATGCCTTTACAACCTATGTCTAGCAACTGTGACCTTGCTGAGCTAAGCCAACTTGTGGATTTGAGACTTGTAAGCCCTGTTCTGAGGTCTAGTTGGAGCTAGACCTGAGTTGACGTATTCTGCTAATATGTAGTTTCTGTGTAGAAAATCATGTTTGCTTTGTTTTCCCAGTAAGAGATGTGTTAGTATTTTAGGAACTGGGATAATACATCCAATTCTGCTTTTTGTATGCTGCACAGCTGGTAACAGGAGTGTGGTTACTGTAGAAGCAGGCAAAGCCAGGGATAGTCACCCCACCCCTTAAGGCCAGCCGTATATGATTACAGGCATTCTGAGGAAAAAAAAGTTCTGGATTCTACTTTTTTGAACTTTAATTATTAGGCAGTAAGCATGAGTTGGTGGCCACACCTCAGATGTATATAGGGATTGACTTTTCAAATGTATGTATGTAAGTAAATGAAAACACCTTTCCAACCTCTCCCCTAAAAACACTTCTGCTCAGTCTCAGTAAGCTTACACACATACAGGCTATATTCATGTACTTTTACACACAGATCAAGTGGCGATTTTAAAACTGCCCGTTACCTGAGGAAACACTTATGAATATTACTCTTTCAGTGCACTTAGTGTTTTTTTTTCTAGGGTCAGTGCAGAATTTTAAGGCTCATGTAGAACATAGGTCAGACTATGAAAAGAAGTATGAATAGGGGAAGGGCATGAGATAGTATGATTGCATAGCAGCTAGGGACTGTTAATGCTGCTTTTCAACAGGCACAATGTGCTACATCCTTCACAGTACCATCTCATTAAAAGGGCTAAGAAATATTTCCAAACAGGACTTCCTTTGCAGTTTTTCCTGAAACTTGCTTTTGATTTCATTCCAGGAAATTGTATTTACATTGTCTTTTAACAAAATCTAAAGTATGGTAGTGTAGCCTTTAAAATACAGAGGTGGCTGACCCAGTGGCATAATGACTGTGATGAGTATTGTCATGCAAGGGACTTGGGTCTGAGCCCCAGCTTAAGGCTGCTGGTCCCCAGGTCAGCCATGGATGAGGCTGTTGCAGAGGCAACATTGATAGCTCCTGGGGCAGGGGTGGGGGAAGTCAGTCATTTCCACAATGGAGACATCCAATGGCCAGATCTAAGTCTCAGAATAGCAGAGTACTAGAAAGAGCCCATGCCCTGGCTAAGGACTGTTGTTGCAATTACTGGACTAGTAAGTTGGCAGGGGAGAAGGGATATAAAATAGGGGGGAAAAAACCTGAAAACTCATGACCCCAGACCCCAGCTCAAAGGAGTAAGAGTAAACTGCCAAACCAGAAAAAATTAGTATAGGGCGATTAGAAAAAGAAACACAACAGAAAGAGCAAAGTAAATACAGTACTTATCCTTTAATCTGTGTACCTGGGCCTCGATACTCAAAGATCCGGCGCTAAAGTCAACACCACAGACCCCATTAGTGCAAAAGCAGTGCAGAAACCTAGCTCTCCAGTGCTCAAGGAAATGGTATTCAAAATGTGTATACAATAAAAGCGAAAGCAAAGAGAAGGAACATGCCTTGCACATGTGCATAAGACCTGCGCTTACTGTGAATCTCTTATGTGCATGCACCAGGCAATTCAGGAAGTGCAAGCACACATTGGTGCCGTTCTTCTGTACCTTTAAATATAAGCATTTCAAAAATTGTTTTCACTTGAAAATCTCATATTTAAGCATTGAAGAACGGTGTTGATGTGTGCTTGCACTTTGTTTTGCTCAGACTCGCACACATCTGTTTCTCACTATCAGCATTTGTCGGCTGCACAGGCTTCTTTCCACTTCTATAAGAACACAAAACTGGCAGTTTAAAGTGAGAAATTCTAAAGAAATCCTGTCTTCAAAACCTTCAACACCACCCCTGAACTGCTAGTAAGTTTCCAGCCTTAAGGGCAACATTTGTTTCTGCACTGTTCTCTAAGCATTAGGAGAGAATACCAAATGACCTCTTTCTTGACCCCTCATCTCCGTCCCTCATTCTCGGAGACTTTAACGTACATGCTGATGACCTATCCGACCCCCATACTTCTAAGTTCCTCACCCTAACATCCTCCTTCAACCTCCAGCTGTGCTCCACCACCCCTACTCACCGTGACGGACATTGTCTTGACCTCGTCCTCTCCTCCTCCGGCTCACCCTCCAATTTCCACGTCTCAGCTCTTCCTCTCTCCGACCATCACCTGATCACATTCACACTTCTTCACTCCCCCCCCCTCCACCCCGTCCAACTTTAACCACCACCTCCAGGAACCTCCAGGCTATTGACCCCTCCACCCTATCATCTACTATCTCTAATCTCCTCCCCTCCATCACGTCCCTCGTAACTGTCGACACAGCGGTCTCCGCTTACAATACCGCTCTCTCCTCTGCTTTGGACACCCTCGCGCCATCCATCTCCCGTCCCACAAAGCGCACCAATCCCCAGCCCTGGCTGACTCCTTGCATCCGTTACCTTCGCTCCTGCACCCGATCCGCTGAGCGCCTCTGGAGGAAATCTCGTACCCTTTCAGACTTCCTCCACTACAAATTCATGCTATCCTCCCTCCACTCCTCCCTATTCCGTGCAAAACAGGACTACTACTCCCAATTGACCAATTCTCTCAGCTCCAACCCTCGTCGTCTCTTCACCACCCTTAACTCCCTCCTAAAAGTGCCCCCCGCTCCTACTCCCCCTTCTCTCTCTCCTCAATCACTGGCCGACTACTTCCGCGACAAAGTGCAAAAGATCAACCTTGAGTTCACGACCAAACCTCCACCTCCCCTTCACCCTTTAACCCTCTCCCTCAACCAACCTACCCAGGTCTCCTTCTCCTCCTTTCCTGAGATCACCGAGGATGAAACTTCCCGCCTTCTTTCCTCCTCGAAATGCACCACCTGTTCCTCTGATCCCATCCCCACCAACTTACTCAACACTATCTCCCATACTGTCACCCCCGCCATCTGTCGCATCCTCAACCTCTCTCTCTCCACGGCAACTGTCCCTGACACCTTCAAACACGCTGTTGTCACACCTCTCCTAAAAAAACCTTCACTTGACCCTACCTGCCCCTCTAACTACCGCCCCATCTCTCTTTTACCCTTCCTTTCCAAATTACTTGAGCGTGCCGTTCACAGCCGCTGCCTTGATTTTCTCTCCTCTCATGACATCCTCGATCCACTTCAATCCGGTTTTCGCCCTCTGCACTCGACAGAAACAGCACTCTCTAAAGTTTGCAATGACCTGCTCCTGGCCAAATCCAGAGGTCATTACTCCATCCTCATCCTCCTCGATCTTTCCGCCGCGTTTGACACTGTCAACCATGATTTACTTCTTGCCACGTTATCCTCTTTTGGATTCCAAGGCCCTGTCCTCTCCTGGTTCTCCTCTTATCTCTCCCACCGCACTTTCAGGGTACACTCCCATGGATCTTCCTCCACTCCCATCCCACTATGTGTTGGAGTTCCCCAGGGATCTGTCCTTGGACCCCTTCTCTTCTCAATCTACACCTCTTCCCTGGGCTCGCTGATCTCGTCTCATGGTTTCCAGTATCATCTTTATGCCGATGACACTCAGCTATACCTCTCCACACCTGACATCACCGCGGTGACCCAGGCCAAGGTATCGGCCTGTTTATCCGACATCGCGGCATGGATGTCCAACCGCCACCTGAAGCTGAACATGTCCAAGACCGAGCTCCTCGTCTTTCCTCCCAAACCCACTTCTCCTCTTCCTCCACTCTCTATCTCTGTTGATAACACCCTCATCCTCCCCGTCCCATCTGCCCGCAACCTCGGAGTCATCTTTGACTCCTCCCTCTCCTTCTCTGCGCATATCCAACAGACTGCCAAGACCTGTCGCTTCTTCCTCTTCAACATCAGCAAAATTCGCCCTTTCCTCTCTGAGCACACCACCAGAACTCTCGTCCACGCTCTCATTACCTCTCGCCTTGATTACTGCAACTTACTCCTCACCGGCCTCCCACTCAGCCATCTATTCCCCCTTCAATCAGTTCAGTACGCTGCTGCACGTCTTATATTCCGCCAAAACCGATATACTCATATCACCCCTCTCCTCAAATCACTTCATTGGCTTCCAATCAGATATCGCATACAATTCAAGCTCCTCCTCCTTACCTACAAGTGCACTCAGTCTGCGGCTCCTCACTACCTCTCCACCCTCATCTCCCCCTATGTTCCCGCCCGTAACCTCCGCTCACAGGACAAAGCCCTTCTCTCAGTACCCTTCTCCACCACTGCCAACTCCAGGCTCCGCTCATTCTGCCTTGCTTCACCCTATGCCTGGAACAATCTTCCTTTTCCCATACGCCATGCCCCCTCCCTACCCATCTTCAAATCTCTGCTTAAAACTCACCTCTTCTATGCTGCCTTCGGCGCCTAACCGCTATAGATAGACAGAATGCCCCTATCTATCCACTCTATCAGATTAACTGTTCACTCGTCCTCTAGATTGTTCACTTGTCTTTAGATTGTTCTCTTGTCTTTTAGATTGTAAGCTCTTTGAGCAGGGACCGTCCTTCTATGTCTAAATTGTACAGCGCTGCGTAACCCTAGTAGCGCTTTAGAAATGCTAGTTAGTAGTAGTAGTAGTAACATACATTTGAGTACATTTAAATACAATATGCAGCCATCTTTGGCACACATGTTGTTTCCTGCTCTACAGCCCTCTGAACATTCTGCACACATTAACATGTGCACTAGTCCAGCACTAATTGCTTCTAACGTGCTGTTAGGTTTTGAACATTGGCCCTCCGGTTTATAGTTTATTAAAAGTTTCTATACCACTCAAACTGACTATTTTTATTTGTTACATTTGTACCCCGTGCTTTCCCACTCATGGCAGGCTCAATGCAGCTTACATGGGGCAATGGAGGGTTAAGTGACTTGCCCAGAGTCACAAGGAGCTCCTGTGCCTGAAGTGGGAATCAAACTCAGTTCCTCAGGACCAAAGTCCACCACCCTAACCACTAGGCCACTCCTCCACTCTAGCAGAACTGAGCGGTGTACAGGCTAAAAAATAAAAGCAAAAAAGAACTCCATTCACTATTTTGAAAGAAGAATGCTTAGGTGCATAAGGAGAGGGATGACCAGCAGGAAAAAAGAGGCGATAGTGCCCTTGTACAAGTCTCTGGTGAAGCCCTATTTACAGTACTGTGTGCAATTCTGGAGACCGCACCTATAGAAAGATATAAACAGGATGGCGTCGGTCCAGAGGGGGCTACTAATTTGGTCAGTGGTCTCTGTCATAAAACATATAGCGACAGGCTTATAAAAATCCAAGCAAGGAACTGGGGGTCCACACAGTTTCCACAAAAAGACAAAGCACAAAATAGGGGTGGAAATGAAGAAAAGTTCCAAGAAAACAGGCAAACAATAAGTAATAGCTTCTGAAAGTTTATTTGCCAAAATAATCCACAAAACACTAACCCAAGTGACCCTACATAGGCCATGTTTCAGCATAAAGCCTTCCTCAGGGGTTGCTGAAGATCAGATCAGAGAACTATTGCATACTCTGGAGGAAAGGTGGGAGAGAGAGGGTATGATAGAGATGTTTAATTACCTCAGTGGCATTAATGTACAGGAGGTGAGCCTTTTTCAAATGAAGGAAAACTCTGGAATGAGAGGGAATAGGATAAAGTTAAAAGGAAATAGGCTTAGGAGGAATAATAGAAAATACTCCTACATAGAATGACCTCTTGGTGGAGGTCTTGGAGACAAGGACCATGACAGAATTTAAGAAAGCATTTTATTTATTTGTAGCATTTGTATCCCACATTTTCCCACCTATTTGCAGGCTCAATGTGGCTTACATTTGCCGTAATGGCAGTTGCCATTTCCGGGTAACAGAGTACAAACGTTGTTGCATTAAGGTGCACACATACATGGTAAAGAAGAATACATTGTGGTAGTGCATATTGATTCCTGTGTGATAGATAGGATTGTAACATACATTAGGTCATCGACTGTAGAGAAACCATATTCAACATAAGGGTTAAAGCGAAAGAGGTTGGTCAGTCAAGTGATAAGAGTTTGATTTTTCTAGTTCATGTGTAGTCTCATTATTTAGTATTGAGGATGAATGTTATTGGTATGCCTTCTTGAATAGATCAGTTTTCAGTAGCCTTCGGAAGATAGTTAAATCTTGCATTGTTTTTATGGCCTTCGGTAATGCGTTCCATAGTTGCGTGCAAATGTAGGAGAAACTGGTGCGTATGTGGATTTATATTTTAATCCTTTACTGTTGGGGTAGTGGAGATTGAGGAATGAGCGTGCTGATCTTTTTGCGTTCCTAGTAGGCAAGTCTATAAGATCTGTGGACCAGGGTGCAAACTTTGAACGCAATGCGTTCTTTTAATGGGGGCCAGTGCAGTTTTTCTCTTAGGGGTTTGGTGCTTTCGTATTTCGCTTTTCCAAATTCCAAATATGAGTCTGGCTGCTGTATTTTGAGCGGGTTGAAACTTCTTGATGATTTGTTCTTTGCATCCAGCATGAGACAGGCACGTGGGATCTCTTAGGAAAAGGAGAAGTTAGTGGTTACTAAGGATGGGCAGACTGGATGGGCCATTTGGCCCTTATCTACCATCATATTTCTATGTTTCTAACTCCATTTGATAGGAAAGAAAATCAATCGAACTGACAATACTAAAGACAGAGAGAATCTTGCTGGTGGCACAAGTGCATCCTGTCATGAATTTATAGTCTATAACAGCCCCTTTAAGAAGGCTCCCTGTTTTGCTAAAAGAATGTAAATAGAACCCTTGGGCTACTTATGGTTTGATATCTGCCCAACACACTATTTAATGTTGTGTCTTAAACTATCAAGGTCTATAAAAAAAAATACAGGGTTAAGGGCCCTAAGGAAACTAGCTGACACCATTGAACAATAAATATCCCACTACCTCATCGTATCAGCACAAGGAAGAACATATTCTGGAGTGAGATTTCCCATTGCCACTGAACAGTAATTAAATACAAAGAGAATTTTAAGCAGAATATTATGCATATCACATAGTACGTATTCTGAAGAATCCATTTTCACATTGTGACTCACTCCTGGAAATATTTAAGCTATAAAATTTCAAATATCAACTATGATGCAACATGTTAGCACATACAAAGGTAGAAAAGTTAAAACACAAAATCTTTAAAGCAACCTTTCTTTTCTGTTTGTGGCAATCAACCCTTCCATCCGTATGGCAGGAGAGATGGCAAGGAGCTGTCCTTTCTGAGGGAATAAACAGGCACTTTCTAACAGTGAGATGATGGTGGTTATTTTAGATTAAATGATTAAATTAAATCACATTTTAGAAGTCTTATTTACTATTTGGACATGCTTAAACCAGCATGTACATCACATACACATCAAAATACAAGTTTTAGAAAACCAGGATATACACACATCCAAATCACAAATAGGTGCATATTGCAAAGGGTGTGGTCTGGCATGGTTTGGGTGGGACTAGAGCAGGGCTAAAACACACAAATCTATTCACCATTTTGAAAGAGGAATGCATGTTTATGTCTGCCGAGATCAATGTCGGGGTTTACAGCTGCTCCTGTCTTGTAAAGGTGCTCATTTTGTGCAATGCTCTACTGGAGGGATTAGGGAAGGTCACCCTTTAATCTCCCCATGCTTTTTATCCTCCCTCAAAGTGATACTGGCAACAAATATCAGGCACTGTGACAGCTTTGGGAAAAATAGAGGTGGTATGTTTCTAAAATAGCAGATATATGCATATGTGCTCTGAAATACCAACATACAATTGCCTTTGCAGTGCAGACACATTTTTGTTGATCTGTTGGTCCTGTTGATGTTTTACACATTAACAATAGTAAAAATGGATGCTACCACTATTCCCCACTGACACATTTTTCATTTTGTTTTGTTTTATTTGGTTTATTCGTTTTATTTATTCTCTCATACATATCTACATTCTTAATTGTTACGCATGTATTATTATTATTATGATTTTGCTGTTGTTCTGATCATTTGATATATATTTTGCATTTGTATTTGCATTTTTATTAATATTCTACATATTATTATAATGTTTTTATGTTGTTTTATATACATGTCTTATTTAGATGTATATATCAATTAATTTTTATGTTATGTTAAATGTCTATTTTTACTGTTTTTATTTGTAGACTCCTGATGCAGGCCTTTTGGCCGAAACACAACGGTTGTGTCAAGTCAAATATACTAATTAATAAAATTTGGTTTTAGCTTTACTGTGATCCAGTCTCTGGGACTCCTGGTTTTGTGCCCACTTTTCTGTTTATTTTACAAAGTATCTGTGGGTCTTCTTTGAGTTCTCCATGCTTTGTGGATTCTCTATTGACTGCTACCACTATTCAACAATTTCTCAAATCTCAATTCATTTTAAAAGATCTTTCTTAAAGCAAAGGCAATTTTAAAACATTCCTAAAAGCTTCACCCCATATCCTACCTACTCACCACAGTCAACTTACTCATGGCATACTTAATAATAATCATCGACAATTTCATTGTCAATTTTTATACATAATTGCACAGTGAGTAGGAAGTACTGTTGTGAAACAGTACAGGGACTGGATGCCATCTATTGCTCTTTCAGTAGTAGCAACCAGGGAAATGTGAATACATAGGCAAACCAGCCATATATCTATGATCCAAAGTTAAGAGGAAGTCTGGTTGTGCTTATTTTGCATACTATAAGTCTCCCAGTTCCTTAGGCAAATTATAGATCAGTTCTGCAGAAAGGATTTGCAGCTTCGGGGGCATCAAGGCAAGGCAAGGATGATAGCACTGAGAGCTGACAGTTTTATCTTTTTACCACCAGATGACAGCAGCAATATGTCTGTACAGAAAGTGTTCTTGCTGTTTAGGCTGCATGCTCTCAGTGACTGAATTATGCTGGTTATGCATTCTTTACTACTCCATGCACAATTCTGCACACGTGATATCAATAATGTAATCAAGGTCTTTCAGCAATAACTGCACTAAAGATGTTACTTAAAGATGCTGGAGCTGATCTTTAAAGGAACTTATCTAGTTAACAGGTGTTGATAACTATATGTGCCAGTGAGAGGGATATTCAGTGGTGCTAACTGGATACTTGTGTTGAATATGTATATGCAGGGGTGGTCCACTCTCAAATATTCAGCATGGTGGGCCCCTCTTTGGAACACTTCACTGGCTTCCGATCAGATACCGCATACAGTTCAAGCTTCTCCTTCTTACCTACAAATGCACTCAGTCTGCAGCCCCTCACTACCTCTCTACCCTCATCTCCCCTTACGTTCCTGCCCGAAACCTCCGCTCACAGGACAAATCCCTCCTCTCAGTACCCTTCTCCACCACCGTCAACTCCAAGCTCCGCCCATTCTGCCTTGCCTCACCCTATGCTTGGAATAAACTTTCTGAGCCCTTACGCCAAGCCCCCTCCTTAGCCATCTTCAAATCCTTACTCAAAGCCCACCTCTTCAATGTTGCTTTCGGCACCTAATCTTTATACCTTTCAGGAAATCCTGACTGCCCCAATCTGACGATCCCTACTTGACTGTTTGTACATTTGTCCATTAGATTGTAAGCTCATTGAGCAGGGACTGTCCTTCTATGTTAAATTGTACAGCGCTGCGTAACCCTAGTAGTGCTTTAAAAATGTCAAATAGTAGTAGTAGTAGTAGTAACACACTTCCCCAGACCTTACAATTGGAATCCTCTTTTCCTGTCTTTAAAGCTCAGCTCATTTATTTACCATCGCCCTTGACTCTAGCCATGACAATACTTTGATGGCCGTTGGCTAGGACAGTTTCAAGTCTCAAGTTTATTTATTTCTTGATATACCACTAAAAGGTGATTGCCATCAAAGTGGTTTATAGAGTTACGTAAATGAGTTAATGAAAGCGCTGTGTAGTGGTATCTTTCCTCATTTACCTTTCAGGCCTAAACTACTATTTATACCTTCCTCTCTATGTCATTCTTGTTTTCCCTTTCCTGTCACTTTTTTAATTCCGTTTCCTTTCCATTATATATAGTGTTTTTTGAAATTGTCAGTCTCCTCGATGGAATGTCCCTCTGGCAATATATCAAGTATTAATAAACTAGGATACTTGGATCATGGATAATGGCTACAGCATCAGACCCACACAGGCAGGAAGGAGATGGCAGCTGCATTTACCACCTATATAGATACAAGGAGGAAATGGTGGTAGCAGAATTGCCATTTTCATTAGGCAAGTTTTGGGGGTCACCTAAAATGACAAGATTCTAGGGATAGCGAAAAAAGGAAGCAAGCAGATATTTTAAATTTCTGTCCCTTTCCCAGAAGCCATACCCCAGTGGTTCTCTTATCAGCTTGGCCCCTGTGGGCAGCAGGAGGAAGGGTGATTTAAAAACTTGTCAGTTTCCTTTGCCCTGCAGGGCTAGCCTCATGAAATTATGGGATCTCACAGTTCTTTTTGCATGATATTAAAGCTCCCTTCTCCTCCCAGGCAAAGGGACTGAGCTGTTGAGAGAAGTGTTCTCTTAGGGTTGCTAGGGGAGTCCTGTTACCCACATAATCCCACCAACATTTCCTAATATCACAATCAGCCTTTATAATCACCAGGCTCAGCCCCTAACAATTCCAATAATTTTGAACACAAGTTATGGAGAAGGTACTTTCTCTTTAAACAGCGATTGGAGGGAGGGACAAAAAGAGAGACTTATATGAGATGGGAGGGGGAAGCAGGAAAAGAGACTTACATTTCTTGGAGTGGAGGCTTAGGGAGAAAAACTACATAGGGTGGTTGAGGAACAAGGAGAGACAGACAGAAAGGAAAACCTATATGTGATGGTGAGGGAGAAAAGTAAGGTACAGTGGGGGAAATAAGTATTTGATCCCTTGCTGATTTTGTAAGTTTGCCCACTGACAAAGACATGAGCAGCCCATAATTGAAGGGTAGGTTATTGGTAACAGTGAGAGATAGCACATCACAAATTAAATCCGGAAAATCACATTGTGGAAAGTATATGAATTTATTTGCATTCTGCAGAGGGAAATAAGTATTTAATCCCTCTGGCAAACAAGACCTAATACTTGGTGGCAAAACCCTTGTTGGCAAGCACAGCGGTCAGACGTCTTCTGTAGTTGATGATGAGGTTTGCACACATGTCAGGAGGAATTTTGGTCCACTCCTCTTTGCAGATCATCTCTAAATCATTAAGAGTTCTGGGCTGTCGCTTGGCAACTCGCATCTTCAGCTCCCTCCATAAGTTTTCAATGGGATTAAGGTCTGGTGACTGGCTAGGCCACTCCATGACCCTAATGTGCTTCTTCCTGAGCCACTCCTTTGTTGCCTTGGCTGTATGTTTTGGGTCATTGTCGTGCTGGAAGACCCAGCCACGACCCATTTTTAAGGCCCTGGCGGAGGGAAGGAGGTTGTCACTCAGAATTGTACGGTACATGGCCCCATCCATTCTCCCATTGATGCGGTGAAGTAGTCCTGTGCCCTTAGCAGAGAAACACCCCCAAAACATAACATTTCCACCTCCATGCTTGACAGTGGGGACGGTGTTCTTTGGGTCATAGGCAGCATTTCTCTTCCTCCAAACACGGCGAGTTGAGTTCATGCCAAAGAGCTCAATTTTTGTCTCATCTGACCACAGCACCTTCTCCCAATCACTCTCGGCATCATCCAGGTGTTCACTGGCAAACTTCAGACGGGCCGTCACATGTGCCTTCCGGAGCAGGGGGACCTTGCGGGCACTGCAGGATTGCAATCCGTTATGTCGTAATGTGTTACCAATGGTTTTCGTGGTGACAGTGGTCCCAGCTGCCTTGAGATCATTGACAAGTTCCCCCCTTGTAGTTGTAGGCTGATTTCTAACCTTCCTCATGATCAAGGATACCCCACGAGGTGAGATTTTGCGTGGAGCACCAGATCTTTGTCGATTGACAGTCATTTTGTACTTCTTCCATTTTCTTACTATGGCACCAACAGTTGTCTCCTTCTCGCCCAGCGTCTTACTGATGGTTTTGTAGCCCATTCCAGCCTTGTGCAGGTGTATGATCTTGTCCCTGACATCCTTAGACAGCTCCTTGCTCTTGGCCATTTTGTAGAGGTTAGAGTCTGACTGATTCACTGAGTCTGTGGACAGGTGTCTTTCATACAGGTGACCATTGCCGACAGCTGTCTGTCATGCAGGTAACGAGTTGATTTGGAGCATCTACCTGGTCTGTAGGGGCCAGATCTCTTACTGGTTGGTGGGGGATCAAATACTTATTTCCCTCTGCAGAATGCAAATAAATTCATATACTTTCCACAATGTGATTTTCCGGATTTAATTTGTGATGTGCTATCTCTCACTGTTACCAATAACCTACCCTTCAATTATGGGCTGCTCATGTCTTTGTCAGTGGGCAAACTTACAAAATCAGCAAGGGATCAAATACTTATTTCCCCCACTGTAGATAGACTGTACATAGTGGGGTAGATTTACCAGATGTCTCCAGGTAAGCAGGGATAGGCTAAGCCCATCTTGATTTCACTTCTAGGACTGGCTTGACCTGCCACTGATGACTTGGAGCAGGTTAGTAAATATAATATGGGGAAAATAGGATGGATATGTGGGGATACAGAGAAGGAGAGGACACTTGGAATGGAGGCGTGAGGTAGGAGAGAAGATCCAGGATTGCAGAAGAGAGGGACTAGAGCCAGGGGGAAAGAGTGAATTGTTGCAGGGAAATCAGACAGAGGAAAGCAGATGAGGGTTGGAAAAAGTTCATAAATAGGGTGGAAATGGGAGACTAGGAGTAGGTGAAAGATAGAGAAGGGTATGGAACCAGAGGGCAGAATGACTAACAGATATAAGGACTGGGGAGGAGAGGAAAGGGAGAAGATGAAGGGATAAATCAAAGTTAGATGGAGATGTAGGAGCACTGCTTTTTTTGTAGAAAAAAAGATGCTGGTACTCATTATGGGCGGGGTCACCACATATGGCCCCACCCCATATGATAGCCACACCCACATTAACCACACCCCTTATACCAGCTATGGCGCATATAAACAGACATCATTGAAAATATTATACTAGTATAGGAGAAAAAAATAACGTGGTTTTTTTCATTAGAAATAATTTCTGTAAACTGTTACAGCTCCAGTATACCCAGTGCAAAATAAGACAGCACATGTAAATTCTCAAATTGGCCATATTTCAAACACTAAAATGAAAATAAAATGATTTTTTCTACCTTTGTTGTCTGGTGACTTTGTTTTTCTTTCCATATTGGTCCCAGTCTCTGATTCTGCTGCTCTCTTTCTGTTCCCTTAACTCTGTTTCCAGGGCTTCCTTTCCATTTCTTTACTTTCCTCCTTTCTTCTTCATTTCTTGCCCTACATCCATAAGTAAAAGCTGGGTCCTCCTCCATACCCACTTAGTGATTCCCTTGGCTCCCCTGCCCCCCTCCAGCCATCCATACCCACCCAGCGATTCCCTTGGCTCCCCTGCCCCCCTCCAGCCATCCATACCCACCCAGTGATTCCCTTGGCGCCCCCTCTCTCTGCCCCTTTCCATTCAGCCGCATAGGTGTCTGCCCGTTCTCTCCCTGCCTTCTGCATATACCCCCCCCTCTCTCTCTGCCCCTTTCCATCCAGCATCTGCCTCCTTTCTTTGCCCCTTTCCATCCAGTGTCTGGTCTGCCCTTTCTTCTCTCATGATTTCCAGTGCTATCCGCCCCTCTATCTGTCCCTTCCTCCATGCTCCATCCATCATCATCATGCCCTCTTTCTCTCCCATCCACCAGAGTAGTGTTCTTGCCCCCCCCCCCCCCCCGTCCTTCCTTTTCACATTATGACCCCGTAAACCTCCTACCCACCCCTACCCCCACCCTGGCTGCAGCTTTCTGCTCCTGTCATCAAACTTCTAGCAGCAGTGCACTGACTGTAGAAGCAGAAAATCAAATGCAATTTAAATAAATAAATAAATAAAAGATCTGTGCCACTGGGCCATTACCTGGCAAGAAGAACTGAAGTGAAGAAGAAGATTCTTCTCTTCTGCTCTGGAGTCCCGACTGGTGGCTGGCAGGGGTGAAGGAGTGGAGAGAGTGCACTAGCAGCCAGTGCAGGAAGGCCAGTACGAAGGGCAGTCAGTCTGAGTCAGGCAGTTAGATGGGACGGAGAGGAGCGAGGAGCCAAGTAAACACCATGTGACCCAGCGCTGGAGGACTGTCTCGAGGAGACGCGGCTACTACCACTGGCACTCGTGGCGCACAGGGTGCCGCAGGGGTGTCGTGACATCGAGAGGAGCCGAGGTGTAAAGCGCGTGCGCGCCGGTGCATGCAGCATTATGGGAAGGCACTGGGCAGGCGGCAGGCCAGAGGACAACCCCCCCATTGGTTGGCATCTAGGAGCTTGGGCCAGCCCTGCTGTCAGGTGCGTGCTGTTGCTGGGCCTGCCTGCCGAAGCTGATAGGAGGTTGGTATGGTAACTAAGCTACAGTTTAACTTCAATTCAGCTGCCGCCACAGCGGAGCTGCTTATCGGGAGACTCGGACTTCCGTGAGAGTGCTGTCAGCTAAGATCAATTAGTTTAAAAAGGTGCCGGTACACCGTACCGGCGCATACTGGCACAAAAAAAAGCACTGTGTAGGAAAAATGGTGACGCAAACATGAGAGAAAAGAAACAGAAAGGACATCTTGAAAAAATAAAAGGTGGCACTGAAAACAGAATAAAAACACCACTATCAATGTGATCTAGAACAACAAAACACCAAAACAAAATAGAAGAACATATTTTAACATTACTGATTGTAATATGTCAGTTTGAGAATGTTCATCTGTGATCTCTCTGTAGTTTTCACAATACAGGAGGAAATATATTTCTGCTCCTCTTTTTCCAGCATTGCACTACATAGAAAGCCTGGCTTCTTGTCCTGTACAGAATGACTGTAGTTAAAACTCGAATGAAAATGAGCATAGGCAACTGGATGTTTTGGACAGCAGCCTCATTAATTTTGGTGGTTGTCCCCTCTCTTTTTAAGAGAGAAACAGAAAAATTAAAGCAGATAAAGACCGGTTGGCCTATCCAGTCTTACCAACCATGCCATCTATTATCCTTTCCTCTCCCTTACAGATCCTATGTACTTGTCCCAAGTTTTCAGATACAGTCTTCATCTCCACCACCTACTCCAGGAGGCCTTTCTACACATTTATCATGCTTTCTGTGAAGAAGTATTTCCTTAGAAGTTATAAAAATTGTTTTGAGTCTCATTGTTTATTTACTTTATTTATTTATTTATTGCATTTGTATCCCACATTTTCCCACCATATGGTAGGTTCAATGTGGCTTACATATCGCTAAAAAGCGCTTACAACAAAATTAGATTAGTATATTAATATTGTCATTTTGCAGGAGAGGGTTAGTGTTATTGTTTTCCATTTCTTAGCATTTCATGAGGTTTGGAGGTGTATGGTTTGGTAGATTCTGGGGGAAGGACTTCTTGAAAAGATATGTTTGTAGGCTTTTCCTGAATTGTAAGTAGTTTTCGGTGAGTTTTATGTCTTTCGGCAGTGAGTTCCAGAGTTGTATGCCTAAGATTTAAATCTTAGCTTTTCTTTTTTTTCCTATTCAGATTTATTCACTCTTTTCCCTTGATTGTGGGCTATATATGGTTAGTTTTTGATTACAAAAGTGAAGAGGAGGAAACCCCTATGAATCAAGGCACAAAACAAAAATGAAAGTACTACTACTACTACTTAGCATTTCTATAGCGCTGCCAGGGTTACGCAGCGCTGTACAAGTTTAAACACGTGGAGGGACAGTCCCTGCTCAAGAGAGCTTACAATCTAACGGTAACATACTACGTAGTCAGTGTAGGTAACAGGAATGGGGAAGGTGGTTAGGCGCCAAAAGCAAGGGAGAAGAGATGGGCCTTGAGTAAGGACTTGAAGATGGGCAGGGAGGGTGCATGGCGTATGGGCTCAGGAAGTCTGTTCCAGGCATAAGGTGCTGCGAGGCAGAAGGGGCGGAGTCTGGCGTTAGCGGTGGTGGAGAAGGGTACAGATAGGAGTGATTTGTCCTGAGAGCGGAGGTTACGGGTGGGAACATACGGGGAGAGGAGGGTAGAGAGGTAATGGGGGGCAGCAGATTGAGTGCACTTGAAGGTCAATAGGAGAAGCTTGAACTGTATACGGTAGTGGATTGGAAGCCAGTGAAGCGACTTGAGGAGAGGGGTGATATGAGAGTATCGGTTCACGCGGTAGATAAGACGTGCGGCGGAATTTTGGACAGATTGAAGGGGGGATAGGTGGCTAAGCGGGAGGCCAGCGAGGAGAAGGTTGCAATAGTCAAGACGAGAGGTAACGAGCGAGTGGACGAGGGTTCGGGTGGTCTGTTCAGAGAGGAATGGGCGAATTTTGCTAATATTATAGAGGAAGAAGCGACAGGTCTTAGCTGTCTGCTGGATATGGGCAGAGAAGGAGAGGGAGGAATCGAAGATGACTCCGAGATTGCGTGCTGAAGAGACGGGGAGGATGAGGGTGTTGTCAACAGAGACAGAAAGTGGGGGAAGAGGAGAAGAGGGTTTGGGTGGAAAGATAAGGAGCTCAAAGTACAGGAGGACCAATAGAATTTCAATTCAAGGGTAAAATGTAATTTTATTAGTTGGACTCAAATCCACTTTTGTTCTTCACGAAGAAGATATTAATAGAAATCAGTACCTCTCCAGCGTTGTCAAAATGTTTTAAAAACAAACAAGTTTAAATCATTTATGGAATGTCCTAGGTCATTCTAATGTTCCACTAGAGCCGCTGAAAAATTTCCACTAATGCACTACGGTGTTCTACAATTGTTTTTTGTCAACCGTTTGGTTTTTCCCAAAGAAGAGAACAGGGGCCTATAATGATATAAATCACATGAGATGTATTACAGTTAGAAACGTGTTTTAACATAGATTTGTCCAGTCTTGGGGTGTGTAAATTCACTGATATTCAAAGAATGTATGCAAACATTACAGAAATTGCAATTGGAATGGCTGTTCAATCTGTGTTGGAGACAGAATATTTGAGAGAACAGATGGTACTAACTGGTCTTTCAGACTGTATTCCCTACAGTAAGCTACTACAAGTTTTCTTTTAGCTTTAAAACATTCAAGACTGTCCATAACTTGACTTTACTCTGTAGTCATGACCAATTTCCTCAAGCCTGTTCCTGTTCAGTGAGGGGGGTTCAGAGTCACTAACCACGTATACATGATCTAAACCAGGTGCAGGAAATACAATCTAAATGACAGGATTTAACCAGAATGAGCCAGACACCAGTTTTGCTTTAATGTGAATTTTTAGTCAAAGGTTTGAAATGCAAATATTAACAACGGGATTTGTCCACATAAAACAATGTTTTAGCAATTAATAAATTTGTCTTTCAGGTAACTTTTAGTGAACAACCTTCACTAAGAAAGGGGTAACACAACCTATGCTCAGGGCCTTTCAGATAAGTACAAATAATAATTTATTTATTTATTAATCTCACTAAATCTTTGACTGTTTTTCTCTAGCAAGAAAATGATTCTTTGTGTCAACTTTTCTGTTTTGCAGGCTATCCAGACACACTTTGGAACCCAGACTTCCCTTTTTACTTATTTGACAACAAGGCCTAGTACTGGGTTGCAATATACTTATATGTGGGCTCTTTAATTAACCAAATAATAAACATTTTTTTTTTTTAAATCCCTCTCTCTCAGGCCTCTCACTGCTACTTAGCTTTATACTAAGGAAGAGCACCAGGTTTGTGAATAGAGTTGTAATGCTCACATTCACTCACACATTCACACTTTTATCCTAGTCTCATTAGTCGTAGGCCTCACTAAACAAAACTGCTATAAGGAGAGTTTGATCATTTGTTCACATCTTAAAAAAAAAAGGTTTAAGCTCACTCCCTTACCAAGGTCTCAACCTTCACTCACTCTTGATCACCAGTAACTTCAGTCACCATTTCAAGCTTTAACTATTTTTTTCAAACTTGACAGAAAAAGATTTTCACCGTTTATGTTACACACTAGTCTGCCATTCCTCATTCAATTCAGAGGCTTCTCAGACACTCTTCTGCTATACTAAAAAAAATTCTTTCCATACACAGAACAGACTTAGACACACTTCTATCTCTTCTGAAGTCTTCAGCTTTTCTGCCAACAGATAAAGGAGCAGTGTTGCCAAATGGCTAAAAATGTTTCAACCCAATTTGTGGCCAAAAGTAGCCCAAAAGTAGCCCAATATTAATAAGGGCAATATAAATATTAATAAGGGCAATATAAATATTGATATTGTAATCATCATAATAATCAGCATAGCCAGCATATCATAATAATTATAATCTGCAGAATCATATTATTATTAATGATATAATAATAATATCAATCTTTTTTTTTATTTTTTGTAAAAAGCAGACTTTAAAATTAATTTGTGTAAGCATTTAGCAGTCCAAAATGAGTCAGAAACACAGTTTATACTTAATTGTGCAGCCACCCTTAGGATTCACCTTTGGGTTTAAAAAGCGAAACCATATGCATGTAAGGACTGTCTGGTCAGCAGATTGACACCTCTATACCCCTCAACCACCACTACCTTTCGCTTCCTAGTGGTCACTGATGTGTATATGAGTTCATTTGGAAAGGGTCTGGTTGGGTTGGGTATTAATTTTTATTATTACACCAACGATATAGTACTTTTGATACCAGCAGCAAATGATATTTCCCAGCTTCAGCAAAAATTAGTGAGGGTACTCAGCTGGTTAAAAACTGGTGCAATGCTTTTTATATACCTATATACCTTGGTGTATAGAAATCATTCATATGTTTTTTTATGTTTTTTATCGCCTCAGCAGTGCACATGACCAACTTCACTCTTTTATTGGACATTCAACAGCACCCAAATCCTCACTGGCGATAATATTTTACTAAACTATTTCTTCATTTACTTATTTAACTGTTCATTTTACTTTTTAATCTCTAAGTTACTTATAAGCAATACTTAACTTGCACTGAACGGTCAGACCAGGGGTTCAACAATGCCCGACATGCATGTTTCGCCCTAAAAGGCTATGTCAAGATCTTAGCAGGAGGAAATCCAGAAAGAAAACATTGCGAGGCTGGAACTAAGAACGGCTAAGGGGGAGCCCTTGACATAGCCTTTTAGGGCGAAACATGCATGTCGGGCATTGTTGAACTCCTGGTCTGACCGTTCAGTGCAAGTTAAGTATTGCTTATAAGTAACTTAGAGATTAAAAAGTAAAATGAACAGTTAAATAAGTAAATGAAGAAATAGTTTAGTAAAATATTATCGCCAGTGAGGATTTGGGTGCTGTTGAATGTCCAATAAAAGAGTGAAGTTGGTCATGTGCACTGCTGAGGCGATAAAAAACATAAAAAACATATGAATGATTTCTATATGATATATGGTTAAGGTGGAGGTTAAAACCATATATGAGCCTTGTTAGGGGAGTAGTTACAGTTGAAGGGCTCTTAAAGAGAGATTAGTAGTGCCAAGTAAGTGAAGTATATATAAGTGAAACATCAAAGCATTTCAGTGACAGTCTAACAGGATGGGGGTGGATAGGTGAGAGACAGGAAGAGTCGGGTGGATGACGGCAGGGAAAAATCACTGTACCAGTGATTTCATGGTAAGAATCCTAAAAGGGAACTTTAAAACAATACAGAAACATAAGACCTTTGAAGTCAGAATGATTAAATATTTAGACACCCACCAGACAGGTCTTAACAAAGATCTGGGTTTTCTAGCCCATTATAAACCATAGAATTGTACTGCTTTGTCACCCTTCTGTCTCCATGCATATCTCCCTGTCCCTCATCCACCCGACTCTTCCTGTCTCTCACCTATCCACCCCCATCCTGTTAGACTGTCACTGGAATGCTTTGATGTTTCACTTATATATACTGTGTGAAGAAGGGGTTAAAGGAACAGAGAGAGGGGGTACAGGCAGAGGAGAAGATAAGGCCCAGAGAAGGGGACAACCCAGATTCTTAGCTCAAGGAGTTCCACATGTCAGGAGAAAGCATAGATCATTTTCCCCAGAGGGCTGGAGGCAGGGTAAAAACTACGATTCCCAGCAGCCCTTGAGGAGGTCTTACAACAGAATCAAATTCCCAGCAGCCCCCTGTGGAGTCCAAGGGAAAGGCAGGTAAAGGTGAAACCCAAGGCACGGTCGGGAGTCCAGGAATGGAGGGGGAGCCTCTAAGCAGAACTAATCAGGGGAAGGAGGATCAGCTGGAGAATGGGTGGGGCAAGGAGCCCATGGAATGGAAGGGGGAAGAAAAGCAGGAGGAAGTGAGGCAAGAGGAGCCGATGGAAATTGCAGCTCTGGCAAGATCCAAAGGTAAAAGGTTCAGACAGCTGGTAACCACTTGGTGTGGGGCCTTGGTAAACAAGGGAAGGCAGTGGCTATTGTGGAGGAGCCAGGAAGCGACGGGGTCAAGTTGGAGGAAGCCAGGAGATAGAGCTGGCCAGAAGAGGGAGGGGACCCCTGGGAGTTCTCTGCCTCTGAACTGCTGATGGGATTTCTAAACTGCTTGTTTGAACTGCCTGTTTGGAAGTGCTTGTTTTCTTTGAACTGCTTGTTTTTCTTTGTGGAACGGTTTTTGCTTTTGGAATTACTTATTTTGAATTGCATCATTGGGGCTGCTGAGATTCATGTCCTGTTGGTTTATGAACTGCATTTTTGAAGCTGTGGAGATTCCTGAACTGCTTTGCTTTTGGAACTGCATTATTAAAAACTACTTTTTCTAAACTGTTTTTTTTTGGGATTGCATTCTTGAAACCACTGGGATAATTTCCCTGGCGGATATCTTGGGAGCTGTGCTGGAATAGTACCACTGATGTACCTCAGGTCGGAGGGTACACCTGGAAGATTACAGGGAATTGTACCTAAGTGGAATATCATATAGAAAACTTTGGATCCTTCACAACTGTCATCTACCAACATTTGCTTATTTCCAATCTGACGAAGAAGGGCAACCTTTGAAAGCTGATCAAGAAATGTATTAAGTTATTTCCAATAAAAAAGGTATCATCTTATTTTCTTTTCCATGTTTTATTTTGTTTTATTTCTATTGATATTTCCATGAAATCACTTTAAAAACGTCAATTACAGAAATCTGAGGCCAGACAAATGTAAGTCTTTGGAATATGTTACATTTGTTCATCTGCATTATTTGCTGGTACAGGCTCAGGACTCCTTTTACAAAGCTGCCCTAGTGATAAGCTGCATGCCAAATGCAATGAAGACCATTCAGTTCTTATGGGCTTTGCCACATTCGGTGCATGGTAATCATTACCACAGGTTTGTAAAAGGAGTCCTCATATTGTAAATAAATTGCTCTGCTTCATTCACAAAATCTTAAAGGTTCAGCAACAGATTATTTAACCAGCATTTGGTTTTTTTTTTGGTTTTTTTTTCTCAGTTTAAAAGAAATTCCTGATCTAAGGATGCCCTTATATTGCACTTTCCATTGATTAATGGGCTCTAATACAAGAAACCCTTGGACAGATCTTTCAGTTTCCAGGCGATATGTATTTGAAATAGTTTACTAATAGGCTCATTTTTAAAGCACATAGACTTACAGAGTTACATAGAGGGGCATTTTTGATATAACGTCTAAGTCCAACTTTGGACATTTCGCTAAAAACGTCCAAAATTCAAGCAGGGAACACAGCCATTTTCAATACAGAAAAACGTCTATCTTTTTCATTTGAAAATGACTATTTGCTAGATGTTTTTGTGTTCTGTGCATTTATCTTTTTGATCCACTTGAAAAAAAAATCCAAGTGAAAAGCGCACAAAATCAAGCCACTGGTATGTAGGAGGAGCCAGCAATCTTAGTAGACAGGCCACACAGAAATCCTAGGAGGGCACTGCAGTAGACTTCAAATACTCCCAGGTACACATTTATTTATTATTACATTTATAGCCCACATTTTCCCACTGATCGCAGGCTCAAAGTGGCTTACAAAGTCTGTAGTGCAAGCTACAGTACAAGAAGAACAATTATACAAATTGAGAATAAGATATAAAATAACAATTAAACATCAAAAAGGCAAGTGATAATAACAGGTAATTATTGTCCTTGGATCTGAATTTATAGTAGTAGTTAATTCAAGTTAGGTTAAACCTGGGGAAGAAGCCTTCTTAAATAATACTGATTTCAATAATTTTCAGAAATTTAGGTAGTTCTGGGTAGATTTTACTTGTTTGGGTAGAGCATTCCATAATTGAGTGCCTATATATGTAAAGTTGTTGGCGTAAATTGATTTGTACTTAAGGCCATTACAGTCTGGGTAGTGTAAGTTCAGATATGATCTTGAGGTACTGAATCTGTTTCTGGGTGGTAAATCAATTAATTCGAGCATATATCCTGGGACTTCACCGAAGATTATCCTGGAAATTAGTGTGCATATTTTAAAGGCTACTCATTCTCTAATGGGGAGCCAGTGCAGAATTTCTGAAAGTGGTTTTGCAGATTCAAATTTGGGTTTGCCAAAGATCAGTCTAGCCGCAGTATTTTGAGCTGTTTGTAATTTCTTTAGTAGTTGTTCCTTGCATCCTGCATATATAGCGTTGCAGTAGTCCATCTGACTTAAAACCATAGATTGTATCAGATTGCGGAAGACATCACGAGGAAAAAATGGTTTTATTTGTTTGAGTCTCCACATTGAATAAAACATTTTCTTTATGGTGTTGGTTACTTGAGTCTCCAATGTTAAATGTCGATCAATTGTGATCCCTAGAAGTTTCAAACTATCTGAGATTGGTAAAGAAAGGTTGGGAGTATTTAAAGTGGTGGGATTATATTTGTTATACTGAGATGACAGAATTAAACAATAGGTCTTTTCAGCATTTAATTTCAGGTGGAAAGAGTTAGCCCAATTGTCCATTGTGGACAGTCCAAGAGTGACTTGATTGGTAATTTCATCCAAATTCTTATTAAATGGCATATATATTGTTACATCATCTGCGTAAATAAAAGGATTTAAACCTAACCTGGATAGAGCATTGGCTAGTGGGGCCATCACTATGTTAAATAATATGGGGGACAGTGGTGATCCCTGAGGGACTCCGCAAACTGCGTTCCATGAAAAAGATAAGGTTGAGTTCATTTTCACTCAATAGGATCTAAATGAAAGAAAACCCTTAATCATTCCAGTACAGTTCCACCAATTCCGAAATAGTCCAAGAGGTGTAACAGTATGTTGTGGTCAATCATATCGAATGCGCTGGACATATCAAATTGCATAAGGAGTATGCTCTTGCCAGCAGCAGTTAGTTGTTTAAACTTGGATAAAAGGGTAACCAATACCATTTCAGTACTATATGAGGATCGAAAACTGGATTGTGAATCATGTAAGATGGAAAATTTGTCTAAGTACTCTACAGTTTGTTTAGTTACCATGCTCTCCATTAATTTTATTATCAATGGTATGGAGGCAATTGGACGATAGTTAGTAATGTCACTTAATTTTTTTCTTATTATCTTTAGGAATGGGGGTAAGGAGTATGTTTCCATAATTTTTTGGGAAGAAACCAGTTTTAAGCATAAAGTTTAAACAGGATGTGAGGTCTTGGATGAAGCAGGGAGGGGCGGATTTTAGTAGGTAATTAGGACATGTATCTAGTTTGCAGAAGGAGTTTGAGAATTTAGAAATTGCTTTAGTGATTTGTTCAATGGAGAGTGGAGCGAAATGCAGCCAAATATGATCTGCTGGATAGTCTTCGGAGGTAGACTGAAGGTGATTAATGAATCCCTCAATGTCAGAGTTTTGTAGGGTGATGGAGTTGCGTAATCTCACCATTGCTCCTTTATCTTGTCTGCTGAGCCCTCCCCCCCAAAACCCACTACCCCCAACTGTACATCACTACAATAGCCCTTATGGGTGAAGGGAGCACCTCTATGTGGGTACAGTGGGTTTCTGGTGAGCTTTGGAGGGCTCACAGTTTCCACCACAAGTGTAACAGGTAGGGGAGAAGTATGGGCCTGGGTCCACCTGTCTACAATGCACTGCACCCAGCACTAGACTAATCCAGGGGCCTGCATGCAGCTCTAATGGACCATCTGAAGCGGGTAAGTAATGTTTTTAATCACATTTTTGGGGTGTGTGAGGTTTGTGACCACTGGGGATGTAAGGGGAGGTCATCCCTGATTCCCTCCAGTGGTCATCAGGTCATTTAGGGCACTTTTTGTGGCTTATTCATTACTAAAACAGGTCTAGACCAAAACATCCAACTTATAGCCCTGGATGTTTTTGTTTTGTTCCACTATGGCAGAAAATGTCCAAGTGTTAGTAACGCCTAGATCCCGTCCTTAACAAACACCCTTGTGATCTGTGCTCTATGGATATGACAAAAGTCAGACAATTTGCTAGATTAGTTTTTGTGTAGGAATCTTTAGCAATCTGTCCTATTCTTTTTAAGTCCCCCCCCCCCCCCCCCAGTAGGAGATGTATAGATATTTCAGGGTCTGGTGTAACAGAACATTTGATGTTTTGAGTTCTGAGTGGTAGTGCTGTTTTGGTATGGCAGGGTTCCTATATATATTTGGATTATAATTTTGTTGGGCTTTGTGTTACCTGGTAATTATAAGTTTGTGTTACTGTCACTGAGGTGTGTCCATTATATATATATATATATATATATATATATATATATATATATACAGTGGGGGAAATAAGTATTTGATCCCTTGCTGATTTTGTAAGTTTGCCCACTGACAAAGACATGAGCAGCCCATAATTGAAGGGTAGGTTATTGGTAACAGTGAGAGATAGCACATCACAAATTAAATCCGGAAAATCACATTTTGGAAAGTATATGAATTTATTTGCATTCTGCAGAGGGAAATAAGTATTTAATCCCTCTGGCAAACAAGACCTAATACTTGGTGGCAAAACCCTTGTTGGCAAGCACAGCGGTCAGACGTCTTCTGTAGTTGATGATGAGGTTTGCACACATGTCAGGAGGAATTTTGGTCCACTCCTCTTTGCAGATCATCTCTAAATCATTAAGAGTTCTGGGCTGTCGCTTGGCAACTCGCAGCTTCAGCTCCCTCCATAAGTTTTCAATGGGATTAAGGTCTGGTGACTGGCTAGGCCACTCCATGACCCTAATGTGCTTCTTCCTGAGCCACTCCTTTGTTGCCTTGGCTGTATGTTTTGGGTCATTGTCGTGCTGGAAGACCCAGCCACGACCCATTTTTAAGGCCCTGGCGGAGGGAAGGAGGTTGTCACTCAGAATTGTACGGTACATGGCCCCATCCATTCTCCCACTGATGCGGTGAAGTAGTCCTGTGCCCTTAGCAGAGAAACACCCCCAAAACATAACATTTCCACCTCCATGCTTGACAGTGGGGACGGTGTTCTTTGGGTCATAGGCAGCATTTCTCTTCCTCCAAACACGGCGAGTTGAGTTCATGCCAAAGAGCTCAATTTTTGTCTCATCTGACCACAGCACCTTCTCCCAATCACTCTCGGCATCATCCAGGTGTTCACTGGCAAACTTCAGACGGGCCGTCACATGTGCCTTCCGGAGCAGGGGGACCTTGCGGGCACTGCAGGATTGCAATCCGTTATGTCGTAATGTGTTACCAATGGTTTTCGTGGTGACAGTGGTCCCAGCTGCCTTGAGATCATTGACAAGTTCCCCCCTTGTAGTTGTAGGCTGATTTCTAACCTTCCTCATGATCAAGGATACCCCACGAGGTGAGATTTTGCGTGGAGCCCCAGATCTTTGTCGATTGACAGTCATTTTGTACTTCTTCCATTTTCTTACTATGGCACCAACAGTTGTCTCCTTCTCGCCCAGCGTCTTACTGATGGTTTTGTAGCCCATTCCAGCCTTGTGCAGGTGTATGATCTTGTCCCTGACATCCTTAGACAGCTCCTTGCTCTTGGCCATTTTGTAGAGGTTAGAGTCTGACTGATTCACTGAGTCTGTGGACAGGTGTCTTTCATACAGGTGACCATTGCCGACAGCTGTCTGTCATGCAGGTAACGAGTTGATTTGGAGCATCTACCTGGTCTGTAGGGGCCAGATCTCTTACTGGTTGGTGGGGGATCAAATACTTATTTCCCTCTGCAGAATGCAAATAAATTCATATACTTTCCACAATGTGATTTTCCGGATTTAATTTGTGATGTGCTATCTCTCACTGTTACCAATAACCTACCCTTCAATTATGGGCTGCTCATGTCTTTGTCAGTGGGCAAACTTACAAAATCAGCAAGGGATCAAATACTTATTTCCCCCACTGTATATATATATATAATATGCATCGAACGTCACCTGTGAAGCTGCCATTGTTAGGTAGATTGTAACAAGAAGTGGATGGCAAGATTGAAGATTTGCCTTGGGCACTTAATATCCTTGCACCTGCCCTGGATGGTAAAGAAATCGTTCTACAGAGAACAGTCTGTAGACAGTGGTGACAGCAATATTGGCCCATGTGGGAGGAGAGTTGTCTGGAAGCAGAGGTGACAGCAATATAAGTCTGCAGGAGCCAAATGTGGCCGCTAGGAACCCAGTGATGCAATAACAGAAAAAGAAGGGAGCAGGGATTCAACACAGAGATAGAAAAGGACCTTGTTGCAAGCCCCTTCATGCTTCTGAGCCTCTGGCAGCACATACAGTTACTTAGTAAGTAGATTGTCTGTGTACCTCATACACTAACTAGTCAACTGGCTTTCAAGAGGAGATAACATGCAGTCCAGCAAACCCCATCTCCCCCAAAAGAAAAAAATATTAAGAGTGCTGTAGACGACGGGGCGTTTCCAAGATGGCGACTCGATGTTGAATGTGAGCGATCGAGCTACTCTGGATTAAAACTATTACCTCATCTATTTCCTAAAATGCCTCATACTAAGAGGAAAGGAGCGGTAAAGAACCTACCGCCAACGGTTTGTACCTCTTCGCCTATCCAGACGACGCTTGACCACTTCACAACAAATCTCACACAAGATACCGGCGTTCAGCGGGCCGCTGTGGGTGCCGACGAAGGAGCGTCAGCCCTTCAGGCAATAGAAACAACTCTTTCGCCGCCGGAGGTTAATCCCCCACCTTGTCCAGCTAATCAACGGGAGAGGGGGTCAGACCCGATTGCTTCGGAAGACGAGGGCGACGGATCTGTCGATGGCGGCTCCCCCCCAGCGAGAGCAGAGGAATCATTCTTGGAGCTTCGGGCTCCCCAGGTGGTGACACTGGAATTGATCTGGAAAGCCATACAAGATCTTACAAAGACGGTAGTGAACTCGGCCCGGGAGACCACATTACTTGTGAGTAAAGTTAATGACTTAACTGAAACTGTGGAAAACTTAAAAACAGATACAACTAGAATTGATTCAATTCAATCAGAAGTAGCAACTTTGAAAACGATTAATACAGCTTTGATTAAAGATAAGTTGGCGATACTGAGGAAGATTGAACAAATGGAAATTTTTAACAAACGTCTCAATTTAAGAATATTGAACTTTCCTGTAATAAATGGCCTGAGTCCGATGGAATTATTTCGAAAGTACTTGATTGAAAACTTACAATATTCCCCATCTCATATTCCTCCAGTAAATAAAATTTACTATATTCCTTTGTCTAAAAAGAAAAAAGGGGTAATGAAAGAAATCGGAGACCAGGCCGTTTGTGGAGGGAACGAACAAGAAACACAAGATCTTTCAATGTTTCTGGAACAATCTTTTTCAGTGGTTACCCAGCGTCAAACTTTGATCATATCGTTAGTTTTTGTACAAGATCTCAGTGCTATATTAAAACTGTATTTTAAAAATTCCAAGAAAATCTTTTGTGGATCCCGGGTTTGGATATACCCGGATGTGACTAAAAATACTCAAGACAGGAGGAAATTATTCCTTGCACTTCGAGAGGAAACTAGGGCAATGGGAGCCTTATTTCTTTTGTCCTATCCATGTAAATGTATTGTAAAATATTTAAATGTTAAATATGTTTTCTTCGAGCCTGAGCAACTAAAACGTTTCTTGGATCAAAAAAGGCTCTCCAGTGGATCCCAGTGAATAGTTTAACAACTGATTAATGTATTAAGAAAGTGAATTTTGAGTTAGGCCGATTCCTTTATGATTTTGTATTTAAAAGATCTCCTTATCTCTATGGAATAACCCCCAATTTTGAGGTCTAAGAAAGAGATTAATAATAATGATGTGTGTTTTGTGAAAAACTTTTTGTTTAAAACAAATTT
The DNA here is from genome assembly GCF_901765095.1 of Microcaecilia unicolor. NCBI lineage: Eukaryota > Metazoa > Chordata > Amphibia > Gymnophiona > Siphonopidae > Microcaecilia > Microcaecilia unicolor. The sequence continues at coordinate 84,768,090 of NC_044040.1, forward strand.
CTAACTCTGTGTTACTTTTACAAGATGTAAGGCTTGTTAAAATAAATAAATAAATAAATAAATAAATAAATAAATAAATAAATAAAAAAGAGTGCTGTAGACACTAAGCTTTATGATTGTGTTAACTACTTCTTTGCGGCCTAAGCAGTGGAGCAGTGAGTCTCAGGGAAGAGGATGACTGAAAGTTTGCATTGCCACTGATAAATCCCAAAGTCCCTGCTTTCCTGGCTGTCACACCACAACCTCCAGCCAGCAGAAAAGCAGATTCAGTGGGCCTGGTGCTTCTTTAACCTGCTCTCCTTCCCACACAGTTTACATTATTATCAGTTTTTTTTTTCAGCCATGCAGAAGCTGACAGCCTGGTTAAACAAACATCAGGCCCACCAGTTCGGTTTCCTTTTAATAGGGGTGGAAATATGATAACATCAAGTGCTGCTCTAGAGGGAAGAAGCAAGCATGCTGAGGAGAAGAGAGAGAGGGAGGCACCAGTACCAGAGGCATAGGAGACAACTTTTCAAAATTATTGGGGGTGCTAAGCCCAGTGGAAATACCCCTTCCTTGGACACATACAAGGAATTTTCTCAATATTGGGGGTGCTCAAGCACCCACAGCACCCACAGAGTTGGCTCCTAGAGGAAGAGAGGTGCAGGCATTGGGGAGGGAGAAGGTGAGAGGTAAGATGCCAGCATGATGGGGAGGGCAGGCACAACCATTAGCAGGGGAGAAGTGAGGCATGGGCGCTGAGGGGAAGCGACAGGTATGCCAAATTTCATGTTCTTTGTTTGAGTTTTATTGCTGGAGGGTTTCTCCCATATATAAGCAGTAAGCTTCTCCTCTCTCACATAGCCTCCACTAGGAGCCAAAGAAGTGAAGACAGAGTGAGATAGTTGTAAAGGCTAACTCTGTGTGTAAATATTGTTGCTCTTCAAACAGAGAGACAGAGCATCTTATAAGCAAATACTCACATTATCCAAAATAATAATAATTATAATACACAACCTTGAAATTTTAGATTTGACAACAGCAGACTTACAGAAAACAATTTTGTTTGGTTCAAGATACATTTTTCAAAGATACCTGGATAATTCCTAAGCTTCTGGATGAATCTCAAATTCTCCAGTGATACCAAATCTTTCTTTGCATTATGTGCCACGTATAATATTGGGTTACAGCATGAGTTCCGTTACTACAAATAATTTATCTATAATCTGAAAAATGTTTTGCTTCATATGTTTCATTATCCAGGAAAAGTCCCATAGTTATTTGTTATCAGAAGTGTCCTATTATTCAGAAAAGGCCTGGGCCCAACTGTAATGGTATCAGTTTATTACTGAAATATGTAGCATGATATTTTGCTGGATTATATATACACCAATATATTTGTGCAGCTTTTATATATTTGACACTGCAGCAGAGAGAATAGTTTCATTTCAAGCCCCTCTCTCCCCATCCCTTTTTCTGGGAACTACTGATAGCAGGGATAGTCAATTACAAACACTTAACAAAGACAAAAGAGAGATATATAACTCTCTCTGCCCTCCCACCTAAAAAGACTGAACAAAAGCTTGACTAAGGTGGGTACCTGGACGCTCATCAGGACATCTCTGAAAACCAAAGACCCAAGAGACAGAAAGTCTGGAGAAGCCATTGAAAACAAAGAACTCAGAGGAAAAGCATAAACAGAACATTTGCCTGTCATCAGAGGTATACCTGCCCCTCCCATCATCTATCAGACAAATGGACGCTAGGACATCTGCAGAAAGAAGGACTTATAATGTGGTCATGTGAACAGACTACATTAACCATAATGCCTTGCAAAATATCCAGGACATGCACACACCATGCTTCTCTGCTAACATTATAAAAGGCCTGGAAACAGCCCAGCTCGCTCTCTTGGAACCTGCCTCCTCTTGGGACCTGCTGCTCTCTTTGGGGTCCGCTGATGCCTTGCTCCTGAACATGTGCTCATCAATCAGCTGGACCACAGCATGCTTGTAACAAGGACTTGTAAGTTAACCTACCTGCTACTTTGTTCTATTTTATGCACAAATTCTCTGTTCTAAGATCCTTTTAAAAACCTACCTCTCGTGTGCAATTGTATATTAAATCAATCTTTTTGAAGCTAAAAATACGGTCTCTTTGTGTTCTAGAGTATATGGTATCTTTTATATATACTTAATTTATTTAATTTATTGCAATTATCACCTTTGGTAATTGGTGGAGAAATTAATATCCTAAAACTTATAAATACAGCGCCTGCTCTTAAATTATAAACAATAGCGAGTGCTCCAGAGCTCTTTCCCCCAAGATAAATCATTTCTTGTAACACAACCACTCTGGATATATAGAGGGGTTTTTTCATACTAGAAGCAGTGGTCAACAGGCCCTATATTAGTTTTATTGGATGTAGAGGATTTTGGGAAAAAAAGCCCTTCAAATGTATGTTTGCCTAGAGCCTCAAGTAAAAGGTTAATTCATTCTTGAGGACAGCACTTATTTTATAGAGCTGAAATTTACAAAGACCCAGGAAATGTAAACATAAACTGTGGTATGAGAGGATAAGGATTAGGCTAAATGTTTGGACAGAGAAAAACATATGAATTACCTGATTGTTGTTTGTTTGGTCTAGGGTATCATATGCAGAGATGCATTCCATTAATTTTCCATTCTGTTGGCAGTCTAGGTGCACCAGGTCTTCACAGTGGCAATGGCATGAATATTTGCAATCTAAAATAGTAGAACAGATTAGGCAACAAGCATCTAATAGCATATGGATTTCCTATATTAGGAATTAGGTAAGGGCTTTCCAAACTTGCCCTGAAAACTCCACAACCAGCTGGATTTTCACAATATTCACAATGAATATGCATGAAACCAATTTGCATGCATTGGAAGCTCAGTATATGCAAATTAATTTCATGCATATTTGTTGTGGATATCCTGAAAACCTGACCAGCTGTGAGGCACAGTCTATACCAGGGTTGGCAACCTCGGTCCTCGAGGTTCATAATCCAGTCAGGTTTTCAGGATTTCCCCAATGAATATGCATGAGATCTGTTTGCATGCACTGCCTCCATTGTATGCAAATAGATCTCATGCATATTCATTACCACCCTTACTTTTATGAGATCTCAAATTTTCAATCTAGTTACTACCAATATACTCCTTTAACACAGTAACTACAATTTAGGTATACCACAATCCGTTTTTTATTCTGATAATATCAAAAACTATATTCTTAATGACTAACCTTAAATGCTCTATCGCATTTTACTCAGTTTTCCTATTATCCTATTATCACATCATTCATACACTCCCATTCATACTGTACAACACATCTACACAGCTTAACCCTGTAGCGCAATACAGAGATATTCTTTACATCAGATTACTAATGAAATTTCTTCCTCTCCACTGAGTCATGACTCTTTTTTTACTTTCCTAACATGATAGATAAACAGTTCGTCATTTATCTTATAAATGACTCTATTGCATTATAGTAGCCAGTGCTTTTTTTGTAGGAAAAAGGTACTGGTACTCATTATGGGCGGGGCCACCACTTATAGCTCTGCCTCTATGATAGCCACACCCCTTGGTGCATGTAAACAGGCATCATTGAAAATATTATACCAGTATAGGGGAAAAAAATAACTTGAATTTTTTCATTATAAATAATTTCTGTAAGATGTTACAGCTCCAGTATACCGTGTGCAAAATAAGATAGCAGATGTAAATTCTCAAATTGGACATATTCCAAACACTAAAATGAAAATAAAATGATTTTTTTTCTACCTTTGTTGTCTGGTGACTGTTTTTCTGATCATGTTGGTCCCAGTCTCTGATTCTGCTGCTCTCTATCTGTTCCCTTAACTCCGTTTCCAGGGATTCCTTTCCATTTATTTCTTTACTTTCCTCCTTTCTTCTTCATTCCTTGCTCTACATCCATAGGTAAAAGCTGGGTCCTCCACAGACTTGACTGGAGGAGGTATAGAGTGGATCCAGTTTTTGCCTATTTTCTCCATCCATGTGCAGTTTTTCTCATCTTTTCCCTTTCCCTCATCTCTGTCAGTATGCATCTCCTTCCTATTCTTCCCTCCCCTCCATCCATATGCATCTCCTGCCCTTCCTCTCTCTTCCCTCTCATCCATCCATGTCCAGCATTTCTCCTCTCTCCTCCCCTCCATCCATGTTCATCTCACTTCCTCTCTCTTCCCTCCCCTCCATCCATGTTCATCTCACTTCCTCTCTCTTCCCTGCCCTCCATCCATGTCCAGCATTTCAACTCTCTCTCCTCCATCTGTGTCCAGAATTTCTCATCTCCTCTAAATCCATGTGCATCTCCTCCTCTGTCTTCCATCCCCTCCATCCATGTACTGCATTTTTCCTCTCCCCCTCCCCACCATCCATGTGCATCTCCTTCCTCTGTCTTCCTTCTCCTACATCCAAGTTCAGCATTTCTCCTCTCCCCTTCCATCCGTGTGCATCTCCTTCCTCTGTCTTTCCTTCCCTCCAACATTTCTTTTCCCTGCCCTCCACTTCATGTCCAGCATTTCTCCTCTCTCCCCTCCCCTCCATCCATGTGCATCTCCTTTCAGTCTTCCCTCTCCTCCATCCATGTCCAGCATTTCTCCTGCTCTCCCCTCCATCCATCCACGTCCAGCAACTCTCCTCTCTCCCCTGCCCTCCCCTCCCATCCATGTCTAGCGATTCTCCTCCCCTCCCATCCAAGTCCAGTTCTCCTTTGCCCCTATTCTTCCCTCCCATTCATGTCCAGCGATTCTCCTCTCTTCCCTGCCCTCCCCTCCCATTCATGTCCAGCAATTCTCCTTTCTCCCCTCCCATCCATGTGCATCTCCTTCCTGTCTTCCCTCTCCTCCATCCATGTCCAACACTTCTCCTGCCCTCCCCTCCATCCATCCATGTCCAGCAACTCTCCTTTCTCCCCTGCCCTCCCATCCATGTCCAGGATTCTCCTCTGCCCTCCCCTCCCATCCATGTTTAGCCTGCTTGCTGTCTTCACTACCGCCGGTTCGCACTGCGTCTTCGGTAAATATTAGATTTGCAGGGGGCAGAACAGAAAGTTGGTGAGCCAGCCCTCAGAAAAAAAAGGTGCCGGTATGCCATAATGGTGCATGCTGGCACAAAAAAAGCACTGATAGTAGCAACCATCCAAATAATTTGAAGAACAGTATACCAGTGGGCCAATTCTTTAGAATTAGACAGCTGCATTCAGAAACCCATGACATTTTGGAACAGGCACAAGATATGAAGAAGAGGTTTCAGAATAGGGGGTATCCAACAAAAATTATTAATGGAGCCTTTAAAAGAGCCAGAAATACACATACTTCTTGGTTGATGCCTCCAGCACAGGAAAAAGGAAAAGAAGATAAACTGACATGTGTACTACCATTTGATTCATTAGCGATACAAACACGCAATATAATCAATACATATTGGCCAATATTGGGAGTTCATCCAGGATTGGTGGCTAAACCGCGTTTTGTATATACTAAGGACCAAAATATAAGGGAAATATTGATAAGGAAGCAGACCAGGAGTCATCAGATAGGGGGTCATAGTAGGTGCAACGCTTGCACTTATTGTCAATATGCCTTAGTAAGAACTAGGGTAGATATACCCAATCAAACTAAGCAGAAGAAATTCGTTTTGAGAGCTAATAAAGATTGCAATACAGAGATGGTGATTTATGGAATCTGTTGTCCCTGTGGATTATGGTATGGTACTTAGGGCAAACGATTAAAAAAATTAAGTACAGACTGGCCCAGCACCTAAGTAACATCCGCTTATCTAAAGTTGACACCCCTCTAGTAGCACACTGGTTATCTCATAATCACTCGTTGGCAGAATTGCGATATATAGTTTTAATTAAGTTTGAGGCAACTGAAGGTGGGAATGTGTTACAGAAAATGCTTAAAAAAGAACAACCAATGATCTATGAATGGCACACGGTACAGCCCACTGGCCTTAATAAGGAGGTGGATTGGACAGGTATTTGCGGGTATGCATGTTAGTGATGATATCATTAAAAAGCTGAGCGCATGCTCCGGCGTTTAAAGTGTTCAGTGCCATTGCTGCGGATGCCTGGAGGAGTCCTACCCTGTTTAAGCAGTCGATACTAAGCTATAAGGTATGAAATTTAAAAATTTGAAAAGGGTTTAATTAGTTAAGAGGGAAGAGAGTAGGTTTTTCTATATTCTAATTGCACATTTTTGTTTAGTTGAGCCCCTGAAGATGCTTTCAGCGAAATGCATTACAATGCGTAGGGTTTAACTTGGATTGAGCAAGGGAACACAACAGTCTGTTCAATAAGCGATGGAAAGAAAGGAAAGGTCTACAGCTTGCCTGAGGATGTAAAACGTTTAGGATATCTAAGAGGAATATAGCAAGAAGAATACAGAGAAAACCTACAGAAGAACAAGGACAGTAATACATCACGAAATTGCTTCAAGATATGTGGTTTATGGATCAGTGTTGATCAGCATTGAACTAATAGAGCCTACAATAACCTTAAGGGTTCAAACATGCGAAATGACTGAATTTTTTATAAGATAAATGACAAACTGTTTATCTATAATGTTAGGAAAGTAAAAAAAGAGTCACATGACTAAGTGGAGAGGAAGCAATTTCATTAGTAATCTGATGTAAATAATATTTCTGTATTGCGTTACAGGGTTAAGCAGTGATAGATGTGTTGTACAGTATGAATGGGAGTGTATGAATGATGTGATAATAGGATAATAGGAAAACTGAGTAAAATGCGATAGAGCATTTAAGGTTAGTCATTAAAAATTTAGTTTTTGATATTATCAGAATAAAAAACTGTGTTAAAGATGCATATTCATTGGGAAATCCTGAAACCCAACCTGGCAAGGGCTGAGGTTGGACACCCCTTGTCTACACACTAACAGCACTTGCTGACAGAGGATCCCTTGCACAAGTTAATGGGCTTACACAGCAGGGAGTTCTGAACCCGGTCCTCGGGACACACCAAGCCAGTCTGGTTTTCAAGATAGTCACAATGAATATGCATGAGAAATTTGCATGCACTGCCCTCATTGCAGACAGATCTCTCTCATGCATATTCATTGTGGGTATCCTGAAAACTTGACTGGCTGGGTGTGTCCTGAGGACTGGGTTGAGAACAGTGGCGTAGTCAGACCTGAAATTTTGGGTGGGCCCAGAGCTAATTTGGGTGGGCACTGTGTGTATAGTAGTAGTGTTTCTTGTGATACTACAAAATAATGCCCTTGATAATGGATTTCTAAGTAGTCTGTCCAACAGCTGCCCTGAATCAACATAACCACATACATAGTTAATGGAAAAATTGATATTTTTAAATATGATTATCCCATATCTTAAAATTGACCATGCATAAGTCTACAACAACGGCAAATTTCTCAACACACATGGCAGGATCCTGAAATATAATTACATAGGAGAAATGTATTCAAATTCTGGTAGCACCTCAATAATAGCAATACAAAATCCCTTCACTGCCAGGTACTTTGTGAAGTAACACTAAAGGCTGCAAAGAAGCTCCTTAACACCAATTCTGAACACGTTTACCAACAACAGTACTTTTATAAAGGCAGAGGTGAATATACATAGCAGCAATACACATTCCATTGGAAAATTCAGACGTCAGATTCATACCACACAAAATACATGCCAGCAGAATCTCTCACCTCAGTCACATGCAGAACGCATACCAACCCTCATCAATTACACAATAGAGGACCAAAAATTCAAAATTGTCCTGTAGCCCGGCATCAGCCCTTCTCTGCCCTTTCCTACCCCCCCCCCCCAACCCATCCCCATAGCCCAGCATCAGCTCTATCCTTCCCTTCCCCACCATCTAACCCTGCAGCTAGGCATCAGCTCTACCCTAATTCCCCCACCTCTCCCTGTAGCCTAGCATCAGCCCTGTTCTACCCTCTACCTATCCCCCCATAGTCTGGCATCTACCCTGCTCTTCCCAATCTCCCTCTCCAACCTGAACCAAACCAGTATTAAATATAAAACATTTTATTTTTTAATGTCTTGGGTGCTGCAGAGACCACCCCCACCCAACAAAAAACATACAACCTTTATAAAAATTATTATTTTAGTCTTGGCACTGAGCCCATCCCTGCTCAGAAACCCACCAACACACCTTCCCCTCCCTCCCTCCTCCTGCAAGGAAGACAAGGGGGGGGGGGGGCTGGAAAGCCAAGGGAAAAGGAGGAGGCCGCACCCTGGGAGATCAGGCATTTAATGGGATAAGGATGGTGGGTTCAGCTGGGGGCACAAATCAAGGACACAACCGGACAAAGATAATTTCTGTCAAGCTGATTCCATGTGCCCCAATGAAAGGAGAGTTTAATTCTACTTCCATTTAATTTCAAAATATTCCATCATCTTTAAAACATCAGGCTTCCCAAGGTAGATTAGAACAACAGTTAAGATGAACCCATCAGGAAACAGGATATCCTCACTGAAATTTGGCCATCTGTATTGTATACAGTGTATTTATTTATTTTATTTTTTAGTGTAGAAAAATGAGCACAAAATACAGAGTTTAAAATTGCAGTTTCTACCAGCTATAATAATTTTAAAGATGCTTTAGTGATATTCAATTGTTATTTCATGATATTTATACCTATATGGGAAGCTTTCAAATAAATTAAAAAGCTGTCCAATAAGTAAAACAAAAACTTTTGACCTCTACCTTTTAAGGCACTATCTATCCAATTGAAACAGCTTTAGACTTGTTACAGATGGGCAAACAGTAAAGAACGACAAAGTGGATGCAGCAGCTCATAGGTTTGTTTCCTTTGGTTTGAGTGTACTAGAGAAGAATGACAGCTATGCGGGGGGAGTGAAAACAGAGATTAATTGGCTTCCTTGCTTACCATGGATTAGATCATTTCAAACCTCCTTGGTCTCGACTCCGGACGGTCACGGACGGTGTCCCTTGCCTGCCGCGTCCTGCCTACGCGGAAACAGCAAGTTGAATAAGATGAGGCGGGACGTGGCAGGCAGCAGAAGGACCCCGACACCGGCATCCTGTCCTAACCCCACTGCCTGCAGGTATGACGGTAACAGTATGGTTCAGTCCGGAGGACTACGGGGGGGGGGGGGGGGGGGAACGAGGTTGACGGAGAGAGGAAGGAGCAGATGTGAGAGGGAAGAAACTGAAAGCGGACAAAAAGTTCAACAGATGCGTCGGATGGAACAGCGCGGGAAGGGCAGCAGCAATTCTTACCAGGAGGTTGCGCTTCTGTAGCAAGTTCAGCCCAGCAGTCCTGCCTTTCTATGTATCATTTGTACAACAAAATCTGTTGTTTAAAAGGATGATCACCCAAATATGTTTTTTTCAAAGTGTGCCACATACAAATTGGCTATGTCAGGAGCCATTGGAGACCCCATCGCGGTGCCTTTAATCTATTGAAAAAAATTGCCCTTAAAACAAAAGTAGTTATTGGTCAATGCAATATTGGCACATGCGAGAATAAATCTGTTGGGTTTTCTTTTATATGTATTGCTATTTTAATTATATCTTCAATGATCTGCATAGCTTCAAATTGTGGAATATTTGTGTACAATGAATCAATATCCAAGGTTACCATCAAGGTGTTGCTTAAGTCACTGTCAAAATCATGAAGTAAATTAATCAAATGTGTTGAGTCTCGAATATATGACGGTATGTCCGGAACATAGGGTCTCAAATTAAAGTTAACAAACACTGACAAAGGTTCAAGGATCGAACCATTTCCTGTTATAATTGGCCTTCCTGGAGGATGAGTAAGTGATTGTGAATTTTTGGCAATATGCAAATTGTGGGAATAGTTGGATCTGTGATATTGAGAAAATGAGCTTCTTTGGAGGTAATGTAACCAGCCTTAGATGCACACTCTACTAAGGATACAATGTCAGTTTGCAGATTTGGTGTAAGATCAGATGACAATGGTGCATAATAGTTTCTATCGTGAACTTGTTCCTCTATTTCAGCGACATATTGTAAACGATCCATTATGACAATTCCTCCGCCTTTATCAGCGGGCTTGATCACTATTTGATTATTTTTTGCCAAATGCTGCATTACAAATTTCTCTTCTCTAGTAAGATTATAATACCGAGGTCTCTTCTTCTGCTCAATTTTGGAAAGATCCTGTTCAATACATGAGTGGGTCTACTGGACCAGGGGGAATCCAGGAAGAGGGTCTTTTAACCATTGAAGTATCTATACCAGTGGGCTTATTTGAAAAGCAATGAATAATTTGCAACTTCCTAGAAAAATGAAAAAGATCAACCCATGTTTGAAAAGCATTGAAGGGTGCCGTAGGTACAAATGTGAGGCTTTTTTGTAAGACGGAAGTTTCTGTAGTAGTGAGAGATATACTAGATAAATTAAACACTGGAATATCTACCTCCAACTGTCATGACGTGTCTGTGCCTTGTTGGCTGGTATGTATGGGCGTCCTGTCCCTCTCCCTCTGCCCCTCATTCCTATAGCATTGTGTCTCTGAGAATGTTCATACATGGGGTAGGGTGGTCTGTGTATATGATTCTGAAATCGTGGTGGAATCTCTCTGGTATCTTTGGGCCAAATTTTCTCTAAAAAAGATGACACAAGGGCAGCGGCCACAGTAGGGACAGGTGAAGACTGTGTTGTTACTCTATTTGGTTTTTCAGATCTAATAGGTGATTCAAGGGGGCTATGAAATGGTGAAGCATACAAATCTCCAGATTCACTCCTAACTCTTTTTCTACTTTGTTTTATAGGACGCTGTTGTCTCGGAGGTGATAATACACGGGGAGGAATATGAGTTGGAAAATTATTTTTCTTAGAATTATAATATGGCCTAGCCTTTGAGAAAGGATATATATCAGAGGCGTAGCTAGGTGGGGTGCCAGGGGAGTGACCGCTCCCCCAAATGGACTTTTGATGGTACCAACACCTGTTTTCCAGCAGTCCATCACGCCTATGTAGTGCGTGCATGTGCCTACGCTGTCCATTCTCCGCTCCCCTTGGTGACACAGCCTGGCTACACTTCTGATATATATAACCCTTTTTATAATCACTTTCATCTCTAATAAATTTCTTTTTCTTAATGTCTTTTAATTCTGTTTTAAAATTACACAGTTTATGTTCTATATCTATATTGATAGTCTCAAAATTATGATCCCCCTTTTTAAGAATGCTATCACACTTCTTTCTTAAAATCATGCTTTTCTCTTTAGCTGTTTCTGCTATTAAAATCATCAAATCTAAGGAACATTTGTTTAAAACATAACACCATTTGTCTAAAAATTCTTGATTATCTAAGAACATAGTAGGTTTCTTCAAGATACGAAGACCCCTTGGGATCTTTTTATTTTTACAATACTGTATCATATTAATAAAATGTAGATCATTTCTAATAATATTTTTCTTCTGTTCAATAAATTCTCTCCATAAATCAACTAAAGTCTCTTTTGGACCTATATTATCCTCTTCTAAAAGGTCCACATCTTGCATCAAGAGATTCAAATGTTCATCACTGTAAGTAAGCACATCAGCCCACGGTTGGAAGGCCATGGTACCATCAAGAGCTGAGAGGAAAATGCCACCAAGAAGGTGGAGGTACGCTAGGATCCTACGCAAGGAAACGCACACAGCAGGGAGTAGGAAGGGAAGGCTCCTCCAAGAAACCAGGCTAAAAAGTAGGGTAAATGTAGGGGAATCCCTGGTGTTGCCGAATGAAGCGGGCCTCCTGTTGCAGGGATCGATTCCGATGCAAGATATGTCTCTGCTCTGTCTTGTGGCATAGTTCTTGAGAGGGCAAGGATGAGAAGGATAAGTTATTCCAGTCAGGTTATAGATATTTTCTTATGGTTCCAAGATTAACATGCTCATCTGTGGGGGAGATATTAGTTTTCCTATAGTATGGTCTGGACAAGGGCTTGGTCCTGGCCTCCTTGAGGGTAGAGTTACGGTAACAGCAGTAGTGTGCTACTACAGGGTGGTGTAAGATCATCCTTTGACAGCTGATCTACATATCTTACATTTTTTGAAAGAGGTGAAGCACTTGAGGCCCCCTTGGAAACTAGTGGGGGCCACCATGGGATCTGAACCTGGTTTTACTGGTGTTAGTAAAAGCACCATTTGATACACTTAGATGGGAGTCCATAAAGATGTCACTCTAAAGATGGTGTATTTCATTTCCATAGCTCGGCCAGAAGGATTTTGGAATTGCAAGCTTTTTCTTGTTGGGAGCTCTTCCTGGTTTTGTCATGGGAAAAGTAGTGCTAGTGACCAGTTCCTTTTTGCCTAAGGTTGTATTTCCCTTCCTTGTTAACCAGTTAATTTTGCTTCCAGTGTTCAAGGAGGCAGGAGATAAGGAAGAGACGAGGCGCTTGCATTGATTGGATGTTTAGAGGACACTGTACTGTTATCTAAAGAACTTTCAATGCTTGGACTGTCTTTTTGTGTTGTTTGGAGGAGATGGGAAGGGAAAGACAGCCTCTAAGTCAGTGGTTCTCACACCTGATCCTGGAGACACCCCAGCCAGTCAGGTTTTCGGGATATCCGCAGTGAATATTCATGAGAGAGATTTGCATGCAGTAGAGGCAGTACATGCGGGTCTCTCTCTTGAGTGTTTATTGTGGATGGCCTGGGGACCTGGCTGGCTGGGGTGTCTCCAGGACCAGGTTTGGAAACAAGTGCTCTAAGGCATTGCTGTCTGTAATAGATTAAAGAAGCCATAGCATTAGAAAAATGTCAGGAAGTATTTTTTCAAGGAGAGAGTAGTGGATGCTTGGAATGCCCTCCCACGGGAGGTGGTGGAAAAGAAAACGATAACGGAATTCAAACATGCGTGGGATAAACATAAAGGAATCCTGTTCATAAGGAATGGATCCTCAGGAGCTTAACCGAGATTGGGTGGCAGAGCCGGTGGTGAGAAGCGGGGCTGGTGGTTGGGAGGCGGGGATAGTGCTGGGCAGACTTATACGGTCTGTGCCAGAGCCGGTGGTGGGAGGCAGGACTGGTGGTTGGGAGGCGGGGATAGTGCTGGGCAGACTTATACGGTCTGTGCCAGAGCCGGTGGTGGGAGGCGGGGCTGGTGACTGGGAGGCGGGGATAGTGCTGGGCAGACTTATACAGTCTGTGCCCTGAAGAGGACAGGTACAAATCAAGATAAGGTATATACAAAAAGTAGCACATATGAGTTTATCTTGTTGGGCAGACTGGATGGACCATGCAGGTCTTTTTCTGCCGTCATCTACTATGTTACTATCCAGCTTATAATCGAAAGTGATCGCCAGCCATCTTCCGACACAAACTGGGAGATGGCCGGCGATTTCTTAAAAGCAGCAAAATCAGTATAATCGGAAGTGGCATTTTTTACAGCATCGCCGCTTTCCCGTCGCTTCGCCGGCGAAAGTTCAAGGGGGCGTATCGGTAGATTAGCAAAGGCGGGACATGGGCGGGTATGGGCGTGGCTACCAGATGGCCGGCTTTCGCCGATAATGGAAAAAAAAGCGTCGTTAAGCAGTATTTCACCGGCTTTACTTGGTCCTTTTATTTTCACGACCAAGCCTCAGAAAGGTGCCCCAACTGACCAGATGACCACTGGAGGGAATGGGGTATGACCTCCCCATACTCCCCCAGTGGTCACCAACCCCCTTCCAAACTAAAAAAATAAAACTAAAAACCTTTTTTGCCAGCCTGTATGCCAGCCTCAATTGCCGTACCCACCTCCATGACAGCAGAATGTGTTGTATCCTCCAACAGCCTTTCCCTGGTTGCGATGTGGCTCTCGGGTGAGTGTGACACCTTTTCTGTTAGGTGCCCTGCAGAGTCACATTAGCAATGCATTGTGGTGGGTGTAGGGTACTGGGCTCTACTCCCATGGTGCTTTTCCCCCCCGCTAACTGGGTCAGAGTGTGCCCTGTTTTGTTTCCTGTTGTAGTCCATGCGGTAGTGGCCATTTTTGTAAGCCAGTTTTAGTTCCCTTTCCTGTGTTACCCACGTTAGAGAACATAGTTCTTACCTTGAATGGTGCTGAAAGAGGGCATTGTACACCATTGTGCAAGATCTGACCTACTGCTAATCTTAGTACCAGGGGACTCTTTGCCAGTGGGGCACAACCTCTGATCTGCAGTTAACTGTGAGTAAGCATGGTTATTTCAAGAAAGGACTTTTTCAGAGAGATTAGTCTTCAGGTGTGAACTGGTGTGCCAAAGTTATACAGCAGCAATAAGTCCTAGAGGCTGTATGCAGGTCCCTGGAGCAATTTTAGTGGGTGCAGTACATTTGTGGGTAGTGGGTTGGGGGGGGGTTGGGGGGCTCAGCTCCCAAAGTAAGGGAGCTATACACGTGGGAGCTTTTCTGAAGTCCACCGCAGTGACCCCTAGGGTGGCTGGTTGGTGTCCTGGCATGTCAGGGGGGCCAGTGCACTAAAAATGCTGGCTCCTCCCACGGCCAAATGCCTTGAATTTGGTCTGGGTTTGAGATGGCCAACATAACTTTCCATTATCGCTGAAAAACAAACCCGGCCATCTCTAACCCGGTGAACTCCACGGACTTTGGCCGGGCTAAACCGTATTATTGAAAAAAAAAATGCCGGCCATCTTTTTCGATAATACGGTTCCAGCCAGCTGTAGCGCCGCCGCCAACATAGATCGCCGGCGATCTATTTGGCCAGCGACATTCGATTATGCCCCTCCACGTTACTATGTTTATTCCAAGTTACACAGTGAAAAACTCAACTCGACAAAGCTGTGTTTCGGCGCTAAAAAGCGCCTTCCTCAGGAGTCTTATAGTGTACAGCTATTATCTGTGATAGCCTGTTCATCTGACGAGTTAGCAACAGCTGCATCTGTTTTGTCCCTCTCCACATCCTTAACAAAACTTGCCCACTTGTAGCAGTTCACAATGGTTGCCTATGTAACATGATTTCAGGCTTCTTTCTGCATATGTAGGGAATCCAACAGTGATAGATTACAAGCCAGTTCAACAGCACGTTTATCCTTGCCAGTCTGGTCATCCATAACGCTCATCAGACGACGTAACACAAGAGCCCGATAATGTTGTTATGCCCTGATCCATAGGTAGTATTTGGTGGCAGGAAGACCACCTTGACATTAGACAGCCTGACATCATCCCTGTGTGCAGCACACTTATCACAAAGCAACAAAATCTGACGCTTTTGTGCCCGCATTCTAGTGTCTAACTTCTTTGGAGGTGGAGGAGTAGCCTAGTGGTTAGTGCAGTGGACTTTGATCCTGGGGAACTGAGTTCAATGCCCACTGCAGCTCCTTGTGACTCCGGGCAAGTCACTTAACCCTCCATTGCCCCTGGTACAAAATAAGTACCTGAATATATGTAAACCACTTTGAATGTAGTTGCAAAAACTTCAGAAAGGCAGTATTATCAAGTCCCATTTCCCTTTACCTTTAGCCACTGCTTCCAAATTTCCCCAGTCATCCATGAATTTGCGTTAGCCTCGTATGACACAGGAAGTCGCTTAACATTCTTGAAGCAACAGGGCTGTTTGCTCTTTCCAATGACGAGGGGTTCCAACTTCTCACTCCCATCCATATTGCAGCAAAGGAGGATCGTCAGTCAGTCCTTCGATGTTTTACTTCCTGTAGTTTCGGCTTGTTTGAATGCAAGTGTTTCATCAGGAATCACTCGCCAGTAGAGACCGTTTTCGTCAGCATTGAAAATGTCACGAGGTGCAAACTCATTCAAGATGGTAGGAAGAACTGAAACAACCCAATTTTCAGCACCAGTCATCAGCGTCTTTTCACCATGCTGTTTCTTGAATTTTATGTTGTTCCTCTCCTTCCATCTTTCCAACCATCCAACAGTGGCTTTGAATTCAGTTAGTCCAAGACTTTCCGCCAGCTGATTAGCTTTCTCCATAAGCAGTGGACCACTGACAGGAAACTGTCTGCTCCTGACTTGAAAAAACCACCAAAGAAGAGCATCTTCTACATCCTCAGGTTTTCCCGCCCATTTATGTTTCTGGTGTGGATTTGTATTGTTTTGCCAGTCTTCCAGAAGCTGGTCTTTCTACTTCAAGATATGTGAAATTTACTGAGATTGACACCATATTCTTTAGCAATAGATGCTTGACTTTGTTTGTTTTGTAATTTTTTAAGAACTTCTATTTGTTCAGCCAGTGTTAAAGTCTTACAGTTGCGCGACGACGACTCCAGTGTACATTCTAACAACATTCTTTTGCTTATTCTGCCTGTGGCAGTTAACCAACAAGATTTCAAATTTACCACCCCTTTGTCACGCGCCAATCGGCTTTCATATTCTGTGCCTGCGCTTATGTGGAGTCTTTCGTGCAGAGGAGCGGTCTTAAACCATGCATATAAGCGAATCTTGCACTTATCAGTGGTGTGCTAAACCGAAGTTTGTCCTCATAGAAACTGATGGCACCAAAAACAGGACCAAAGTACGGCTTGCAGATAAACAGAGCATGCGCTTATCAGACGTGCACTTAAATGGAGTGCACTGTATATATATATATATATATATATATATATATATATATATATATATATATATAACACATACACACACACCCTAGAGCACTAGATAGATAGATAGATAGATAGATAGATAGATAGATAGATAGATAGATAGATAGATAGATAGATAGATAGATAGATAGATATACACCCTAGAGGGGGATAGGATAGTGATATTCAGGTTCATCAATCTTCAGTGGTCCACCAGCTGTTTTGTTTTTGGGGGGGTGACAGGATTTGTGCCAGAAGGGGTGGGGATGGGGAAAATAACGAGTTAAAATTCAGCTACTCTCTTTAAAACTTTCGTGTTCAGCTTTGAACACATGAATAGCAGGGTTAACATTCACATACATATAAAATTGGTTTAGTTATACACAGATTTCTAGTAAGTGCTGTTACTAGAAATCTGTGTATAACTAAACAGATTTCATATGTATGTGAATGTTAACCCTGCTATTCATGTGTTCAAAGCTGAACACAAAAGTTATAAAGAGAGTAGCTGAATTTTAACTCGTTATTTTCCCCATCCCCACCCCTTCTGGCACAAATCCTGTCCCCCCCCCCCCCCCAAAAAAAAAAAACCTGATAACATTTGGCTATATAGCAATTCATATGGCCAAATGTTAAGAGTTTTGGCAGACCAACATTTTCAGATCAAAGGACTTACGCATTCAGCATCCAATGCTGACCACATAAGTGCTTTGAATATTGACCTGCAAAGGTATAAATAATGCACAAGAGACAAACCTATTTCAGGAGAAAAAAAGTTCTAGAATAATAGTTCATGATATGAAACTCTCAGAGTATTGAATCAAGAGTAATGTCAGAAGATATTTCTTCATAGAAAAAGTGGTGGATACAGGGAACAGCTTTCCAGGGGAAACAGTGAAGGCACAACAAACATCAAGAAAACATGGGATAGGCGCAAAGTAGGATGCATTGGGAAGAAGCAAAGTAGAAGTCAGAGATCAAATGGAGTATATGGCATGTAACAGGAAAACTGAGCACACTACTGGATGTTTAGTTGTTTCTGGGATGATAATTGCAGTCAATATTTGTAAACCAATGTTATTCTCACAACCTTGTTAACATTTCCATGTTCCCAATTGCTCTAACAATTAAGTAAGGGAAATGACTGAAATCATATCTGCTAATGACGTTAGGAAGCTAAGATTCTCCATCAGTGTTGTTTTGTTTCTCTTCTATAATTCATGCCAGTTATTTGTACTGTAATAGCATTTGCAGTGTGCAAGCATGGTCTTTAACTTCCTTCAGAATACATCTCAAACGGTAAGGACCATACACACATTGCTCCAACTAGAGTATTTTCTAAGCTGGGTTTTATGAGATAAAGAAATACTTTTCTGTTATACAGGCAATATTGTGTAACTAGCACATTACCTAATCCAGCTTGTAAAGAATTACCATTTTTAATCTATAATATTTGTTAATAAAAAATTCTATCACAAACTGCACTATACTGGTACTATACGTGTCTTTCAAGAGCACTTTGATTATATGCCAGCCCATTAAGGGTATTCTATTTACTATTATGCACAATAAAATGTAGACGTAATGTTCACCGAGTAACAAAAATAAACCTAATATCAAAAACTGTGCTACTAAATTTATCAGAATTATTGCTATAATTCAATCAGAGATGTTTTAAAAGGAATAAAATCCCTGACACTTGCAGTCTACTTTCATCTAAAATGAAAGAAGAATGTTATTTTCGATACAGACCCTACCTGCTTTTTTTTTCTTCACTTGAAACTTGATTTTGCTTGACAGCTTGTATATAGCTGTTCCCATCACAAGATCTGTTTAACACTGTTCAGTAAGAGCCCAAGAGTTGAAATGATCCTGGGATACGGAGACCTCAGTTATTGAACTCCACTGATTAAGATAAAAGCAGGCAGACTACTAATGCTTCATTGTAGAATTCAGCAGGACTCTGTCAACTCATTTGCTTGCATGCTGGAAACTGGTACGATGCCATCTATCTCTGCAAATTTGACTTTCAAATAGGCTACAGATCACAAATGATATCATCAAAACAGAGAGCACATAGCATATTTACACTCAGATACATACATTTCATAAATATATTTTCAAAGATATAAAAACTGTTACCATGTATACATGTCTTTCCTAAATATATAGGCTGGAAAATTTGATCTTGCCAGTCAGAATGTAGTAAGTCCCTCAGTGGACTATGACTGTTCTGAGGGCTACGCTTATGTTTTGTTTTGGGGTCCTGAAGCACAAAAGGAAGAGTTTCTTTTCAAGTCCCTAGTTAAATGACACTTTTTCAATGTTTCCTGTCTCACTACTCACCTCCACAAATGGCCATAACCTCTGCGACCCTGGTTAAAAATGTAATTTACTGGCCGACTAAAAGGCAATTTACTCGTTATTTCTCAGATAATCAAATGGAAGAAAAACATTAAATTTTAAACAATCACACTGCTATAACTTTGTACTTGAAGTATAAACTTCTTCTATACTGTTCTTCTCTCCCTTAGTAGATCTGGATTCTGAAGTGACACTTTTCATTCCATTTTTTTTTAGTAATACTCCTTCTGGCACTACTTCTTTCACTCTGTTAGGTTCTCAGTGCATGCGCTCACAGACATGACGGTTTTCTCTCCACTCCTCTCTTCTTATATGTTAACAGATTTGGATGGGCTAGAGTGGGGCTAAAATCAGGGCAGAGACCGTAGAAACCAGTGCTGGGTAGACTTTTACAGTCTGGCCCTGATCGTGGTTAGACAGATTCAGCTTCAGTTTCAGTAACTGGAGAACAAGGCCAGTGCAGGGCAGACTTCTTTGGTCTGTGCCCTGATCGTGGCTGGACAGATTCAGCTTCAGTAACTAGAGAACAAGGTCAGTGCCAGGCAGACTTCTATGGTCTGTGCCCTGAAAATGACAAGGACAAATCAAGATCACGGAAAAGATTATTGGATTAAACTCAAAGAAGCGAAGAAGGAAATATGGCTAGCGAAAGCACAAGTGGAAAAGAAAATGGCTAAAGATGTAAAGAGAGGTCACAAACCAAAAAGAAAGCAGATCAAAAATACAAAAAAACAAAAGCAGAACAAGAGGTTAACAGGAGAAATGGTTTATTACAAAAGTTACCTGACGTGGCCACGTTTCACCCTCAGGCTGCATCAGGGGTACAAAAAACTAATAGGGGTAAAAAAACAGAGTAAACCACTAATAGTAGTCATATAACCACTCAACATACTTCTTGTTCTGTTTTCGGTTTTTGTTTTTTTGTATTTTTGATCTGTTTTCTTTTTGGTTTGTTATTTCTTTGGCAGATCTTTGCCTTTATTGTTTTTTGTTTAAGAGAGGTCACAAGACCTTTTCCAGATATATTGGAGAAAGGAGAAAAAATAGGAATGGAATTGCAAGAATAAAAGTTAATGAGAATGGCTTAATGGAGAGTGATGAGGATAAAGCGAACATGCTAAATAATTCTCTTCGGTTTTCATGGAGGAAAATCCTGGTGAAGGACCGCAGCTCTGGGAATGGAGTGGATATTGCACCATTTACAGAAGAAAGAAGGACCGCAGCTCTGGGAATGGAGTGGATATTGCACCATTTATGGAAGAAAGAATTTATAAACAGCTTGAGAATCTGAAGGTGGATAAAGCTATAGGGCTGGATGGGATACATCTCAGGATACTGAGGGAGCTCAGAGAAGTCCTGGCGGGACCTCTTAAAGATTTATTTCATAGATTTTTAGAGATGGGAGAGGTTCTGTGGGATTGGAGATGAGTGGATGTGGTCCCTCTTCACAAAAGTGGAGACAGGGAAGAAGTGGGAAACTATAGACTGGTAAGTCTCACGTTAGTGGTAGGAAAAATAATGGAGTCGCTGCTGAAAGAAAAGATAATTAATTTTCTAGAAGCCAACGGGTTACAAGATCCAAGGCAACATGGCTTTACCAAAGGAAAATCCTGCCAAATGAATATTATTGACTTCTTTGACTGGGTGACCAAAGAACTGGATGAAGGACATGCGCCAGATGTAATCTACTTGGGTTTCAGCAAAGCCTTTGATACAGTCCCCCACAAAAGACTTGTGAATAAGCTGAGAGAGCTGAACTTTGGACCAAAGTGGTGAACTGGATGGAAAACTAGTTCACCGACAGATGGCAGAAGGTAGTGGTAAATGGAATCTGATCGGAGGAAAGGAAGGTCCTCAGGGGTCGGTGCTGGGGCCTATTCTGTTTAATATATTTGTGAGAGATATTGCTGAAGGGTTGGAAGGAAAAGTGTGCCTTTTTGCGGATGACACGAAGATAGCCAATAGAGTGGATACCCTGGAGGGAGTTGAAATAATGAGAAGGGATCTCCAAACATTAGAAGAATGGTCAAGGGTCTGGCAGTTAAAATTTAATTTCCCAATTTTCATACCAGTCAAACTTCAAATACAATGAGCACTACAAAATTTGTAAAATTTTTTAATGCTCAGTGTATTTGAAGTGCAAAACCACCGCTTAACACGATACCAGCATATAGCAAAACCACCGCTTAACACGATACCAGCATATAACACTCCAATCTTATATCATCATAGTTTCGAATCCTTCTCTCCCTGCCCTATATATATTTTCTTATTTATAGTAGTCAATCAAATGACTTCACAAATCTACAGTCTGTATAATGTCTTATCAATTACCGGGGAGATGAGCTACAAGGGCGTAGGAAGGGAGAGGGAGGGGAGATGCTTGGCTTGATGAAACCATGGGGGAGAGGCCATGGGGGTTGTGAGGAGATATATGAGAGGAGGATGGTGAGTATAGACAGGGCCGGCCCAATGGCAAGTATAGACAGGGCCAGCCCAAGGCAAGATGCCGTCTGAGGCAGAGCTTGCTTGCCGCCCCCCCCCCCCCCCCCCGGGCATTTTACCTGGTCACGGTGACTTTCCAAACCCAGCAGTGGCCCATAAGCTACCCTGCTGCTGCCGGCAGCTGCCTCTTCCCTTTACTGTGGCTGACTAAGCGAAACAGGAAATTACTTCAGGCTGCCGCAGTAAAGGAAAGAGGCAGGTGATGGCGGCGGCAAGGCAGCATATGGGAATCGTTGCCTCTGCTGGGTTTGGAAAGTCACTGTGACCAGGTAAAACGCCGCAAAGCCGCCCCCTGAGATGCCGCTCCTAAAGAGTGCCGCCTGAGGCCCCCACCTCAGGTGGCCTAATAGTTGGACTGTCCCTGAGTATAGAAAGTAGAAGTGTGGTATTGGGGAGTGGATGAAGGTTAGAAGGGAATGGAAGGCTGGGGAAGGAGAGAGACAAGAGAAATGGGAGAGCTAGAAGATGAGAGGAGGAGATAAAAATTTGACAGGTAGGTGAAAAGTAGATGGAGGACTAGAGAGTGAGAGGGTGAAATTTGAGTGGGCAGAAAGAAAAGAAACAGAGAGGGAAAATGTCAGGCAGATGTAGAGAGGGAATGGAAAAAGACAGCAGGAAAGTGGAGAGTGGACAAATGGACAGTAGCTATTGGAAAGAGAGCAGAAGACAGACAGGAAAGCTAAACAGAGAAACTGGAACCACCATACTTGGAAAAAATAAAAAGTCTAGAAAAAGGCAGAAAAATTTTATTTTGAATGTATTAACTGGAATATGTTAATTTGGGAAATGTGCATTGTAGATGTCTTTGCATTTTGTAGCTGTTACTCAGATGGTAAATTCCATGCAGAAATGTGCTAGTTCTTATCTGCACCTGTTGTTGGGGGCAAAATACTTTTTTTGTGGATGCAGAGCATGTTTACATTTAATTAATAATAGTAACTATCTATCAGACAAAAGGTCCATATGAGGATCATGTGTGCAGTAGACCATCAACTGGTGTGTCCCGATTAAAAAAAAATAAAAGGTTGAGACTACTGTGCTAGAGTTATGTTCTCTTTAAAAGTATACTCTGGCAAGTTCAAAAGGCTTGTGGGTAAGGAAAATATTGCAAGAAGACCTTAGGAAATTGGGGAAGACTGGGCATCCAAATGACAGTTGAAAGTTAATGTGGACAAATGCAAGGTGATGCACATTGGAAAAAATAATCTGAATCATAGTTACCTGATGCTAGGGTCCATCTTGGGGGTCAGCACTCAAGAAAAAGATCTAGGTGTCGTAGGTAATATGCTGAAATCTGCTCAGTGTGTGGTGGCGGCCAAAAAAGCGAATAGGAGCGAGGAATTATTAGGAAAAGGATGGTGAATAAGACTGAAATACTATAACGCCTCTGTATCGCTCCATGGTGCCACCGCACCTTGAGTATTGCATTCAGTTCTGGTCACTGTATCTCAAAACAGATATAGCGGGATTAAAAAAGGTTCAAAGAAGAGTGACCAAAATGATAAAGGGGATGGAACTCCTCTCGTATGAGGAAAGGCTAAAGAGGTTAGGGCTCTTCAGCTTGGACAAGAGATGGATGAGGGGCGTTATGATTGAGGTCTACAAAATCTTGAGTGGTGTAAAATGAGTAGAAGTAAATCAGTTTTTTACTTGTTCCAAAAGAACAAAGACTAGGATACACTCAAGGAAGCTACTTTTAAAACAAATAGGAGGAAATATTTTTTTAACTCAATGAATAGTTAGGCTCTGGAACTCTTTGCCAGAGGATATGGTAATGGCAATACATTAGATATGTTCACATCGCATTATTTGAAACTCCATCTTAGCTATGTTTTCTGCTCTGTTCTCTATTTGTAGGTATTGGATTTATATATTTTACATATCTCTTTACCAAATCCTGGTAAGAATTTCAGTCTCTTTCTTTTTAACTAAAGTACCTTGGGTAATCATAAGATAATTTGAAACGCAAATCAGGTGCACAATTATTTTATTCATTTTTATTAATCATTCCTTATTATTTCACATAGTATTTTGCATGCACAATACAACCCCCCCATTTTTCTTTATACTAATTTTATTGATACTGAAAATGGACAACACTACAATTAGTCATGTATAAATGTTATTTTATAAGATCTACACAAACACATTAGACATCTTTTTACAGTATTTAACAGCATATCTATTTTTTCATATTAATAATTTTTGATTAAAGTCTGACTATATGGCACACATATGAATGTGAATATTTTACCCTACGTTTTTATATGTTTTTTAATGGTTTTCCTTTTAAAAATTTAAATATGGAGATTTATATGTATGTATTTTGCTTTATACTGGATGTCTATGTATGGATTTGTATGATATATACAGTATTTTTATTATTCTTTATATTATTTTTGTTTTTCATGGTTTTCTATATAAACAAATATCCATTATTATCATCCTTTATATATATATAACTTTTATCGATGCTACTCTTTCATTGTACTACACTTTTATTATTATGTTTTCATAACCCATATAATTATTTTTATGTTTTTTACAATCAATATTATTATTATGTTTATTATCATTATCATTTCTAATTATTATTTTTATTTATATGTTATTATATGTTTTGTCGTCAGACCCCTGAGGCAGGCATTGTCTAACGCCAAAACAGGGCCTGTGTCGGGTCACCTGTTAATAAAGGACTCCTGTTGTCTCAGTCTTGAAGGCCCAGGTTTGCTTTTTTTTGTTTGTTTGTTTGTATACTTCTTGTGTATGCTGTATTACCCTCTCTGTTTGTTCTGTAAACTAAATAGGAGGAAATATTTTTTCACTCAAAGAATAGTTAAGCTCTGGAACTCAATGCCAGGGGATGTGGTAACAGTGGTTAGCCTATCTAGGTTTTTAAAAGGTTTGGACACGATCCTGGAGAAAACGTTCATATAGAAATGGGGTAAGCCACTTCTTGCCCTGAGATTAGTAGCATGGAATGTTACATAAGTACATAAGTATTGCCATACTGGGAAAGACCAAAGGTCCATCGAGCCCAGCATCCTGTTTCCAACAGTGGCCAATCCAGGTCACAGATACCCGGCAAGATCCCAAAAATGTACAAAACATTTTATACTGCTTATCCCAGAAATAGTGGATTTTCCCCAAGTCCATTTAATAACGGTCTATGGACTTTTCCTTTAGGAAGCCGTCCAAACCTTTTTTAAACTCCGCTAAGCTAACCGCCTTTACCACATTCTCTGGCAACGAATTCCAGAGTTTAATTACACGTTGAGTGAAGAAAACATTTCTTCGATTCATTTTAAATTTACTACATTGTAGCTTCATCGCATGCCCCCTAGTCCTAGTATTTTTGGAAAGCGTGAACAGACGCTTCACATCTTGAAATAAGCAGTGGACTATGGCCTTGCTTACTCCAGCAGCTTTGGGGACTGTTAAGGAGGGGCTCTCCTTCATGGCTGAAGGGTCTCAGGCCTAGATGGGAACTGGCAGACTTGGGTGGCCCAGCTTCACTCTTGGCACTTCTTGTCCTTCTGCCTCTCTCTCTGTCAGTCCAATTGCGATCTTTAGGCCTCACTCCCTATAGAATTAGTTGTTAAAAGATAGCAATAGTGGATCCCTCCCTAATACTGGAATTTTATTAAGTATGCAATTTGTGTAACCCGTTCTGGGCATTATCAGTAGAGTGGGCTAAATGCATGATTAAATAAATAAATAAATAAAATACTCAGGCCACTGATCCTGGTGTTTTGAATGCATTGGATGTCTTGGCTGAACCCACTTCCTGATAACTTTCTGAGGCCTCTCCAATGACAGTCATGTATCCCCAAGTGTGCCTGTATCTAGGAGTCATTACAGAATCTAGGGAAGCGTGGGAAAGCATAAATGATCTTACCTCATGTGTTGCACACTTCTTGCATTTTGCAGTAGCTGGGCTCTCTCTCTTTTGGGGGGCTGATAGCTACATGGATGCAGTCAATGTCATGTCACCGCCGCACCCCCCCCCCCCCCGCATTACCGGGCCCACGCAGCACTTCTCACCTCTGTGTGAAGGCGCTGCAAGGGCAAGAACATCTGATCACCGCCAGTCTTCAGGACGTCTCTCTCCTTTCCTGACCTGGGCCCGCCCCGTCTGACGTAGGTTTCTTACATCAGATGGGGGCAGGCCCAGGTCAGGGAAGGAGAGAGACGTCCTGAAGACTGGCGGTGATCAGATGTTCTTCTTGCCTGTGCAGCGCCTTCACACAGAGGTGAGAGGTGCTGCGCGGGCCCAGTAATGCGGGGGGGGGGGCCCGGTGGAGGGGGTGCAGCGGCGACGACCTCAGGGGGGGTGGCGGGGGTGGGGCATGGGGTGGAGGATGGCAGGAGGCGGAGCTGTGGGAGAGTAGAGAGAAGGGAAGAGAGGAAGGGAGGGGGGCCGGGGCTGCTAAAATTTTGAGTTTTCGTGCAGGGGGAAGCGGGGAGCAGCGGGGACCTCGGGCGGGGGGGGGGGGGCCAGGCCATCCATACAGGACGCTCCTGATGAGCACCTTTGCCCCCTCCCGATCCTTTTTTGATTTTTGTTTTCATTTTGGGAGCCACGTGTTTGTGTTGGTTTTTTGTTGTTGTTGTTTTGACATTTGTGGCATGCGCAGAGCAGCCAGCATAACGCTTGGCTGCTCTGCGCATGCTTTAGGGGCCGATTACCGATGGGGAATACACCAGTTTAACGAATCTTTGATACATTGTACTTTTCAATACCGTACCGAACATGTGCGACTTGTTTTTTTGGTGCATTCTTCGTTTTTTTCAAATTCGTTAAGGACTTTAACGTTTTAGATTCTTTTACGTTTGGTTGATGCATCTGGGCCTAACACCAAGACTCACACACAGTGCAACAGCACAGGATATGCCTCACTTGCATATGAATGCAGGCACAGAAACATATACCAAGTGGGGTTTGGTAGTCTGACACAGCAGAGCATACGTAGCAACACAGGGACTTGACTGAGTTTGGGTCAGGGCAGAGGGGTGAAAGATTTGATCCAGATGGGTTGTGGCATGAGTGGGAACGATACGGGTGGAATATAGACAGACCTGGGTAACAGAGAGAGCAAACAGGCTCACATACTCTTGGAATCAGCTCCCCTACAGTCAGCACTAATGCAAGCAGTCAGAAAGACAAGCTGAGGTGGCACTTATTCATTTCTTTTAGCAGGTTTAAGTATCAACATTTTTCTTATGAAATCTGAATGTTGACATGCAATCTGGAATTGCTGCTAAACATGGAGAATGTTGCACCACTCATTAGACGCCCCTGCCGCACCTCCTGCATTTCTCCACATTTTGGCAGCATGCACATTTTTTTGCTATCCTGAGGTACAATGGCACTTTGCCTTTGATATTTTCACATGAATATGCCAGCACATCCACATGTAAAATGTGAAAAACGCTTCTAAAATGGCCACCTCCATATTTTGCATCCAATACAAAGGAAAAGCAGCATTATTAATATAATTAAACTTGGCTTCCACACTTGATGTGGGTGACCATGAAATCTTATGGAAAAGATTAGAAGAGACTGGGATTGTTGGAACAATCTGGCATTCATTTTGTTTATTTTTGAATCAGACTCTTTAGGTTTGAAATGTGATCATTTCTCTGGCTATTGGAATCCTGGCTGTGGTCTCCCTCAAGGTTCATCCTTTTCTGTATTTTATTTAACTTGTTTTTTTTTTTTTTTGTTAGGGAGATTCAGTCTTTAGGTTTTTATTATTATTATTTGATTGGGGAAAGAATCAGTACTTAGGTTTTTCTTATTTCTTCTGTGTGCGTGACTTACAAATTATTACTCTGGTATTACACATACTAACTGGGACATACTGTTCTATGATAAGATGCTTTGACGAAGTCTTCCAGTGGAAGACCAATCATGCTCTGAACGCGAATATAGAGATTAAGGGGATGGAACCCCTCTCATATGAGGAAAGGCTTAAATGGTTAGGACTCTTCAGCTTGGAAAGAGCAGCTGAGGAGGGATTTGCTTGACAGGAGGACCCTCAATGAAATTACATGGAAATACTTTTAAAATGAATAGGAGGAAATATTTTTTCACTCAACAAATAGTTAAGCTCTGGAACTTGTTGCCTGATGGTGTGGTATCAGTGTTTGTCCCTGGAATCAGTAGCAAGAATCTTGCTACTCTTTGGGATTCTGTCGGGTACTTGTGACCTGAACTGGCCACTGTTGGAAGCAGGATACTGGGCTAGATGGTCTGACCCAGTATGGCTATTCTTATGTTCTAATGTTCAGTATTGTTGTTGGTTGGGGATAAGAGAATCCCAGTCCCTGAAATTGGTCCAGTTATTAATGGGGTGGCTATTCCTTTGCCTACATCAATTCGCAGTCTATGAGTAATCCTTGATTCCAATTTGGACATGAATTTCCAGATTATTCAAGTGGTAAACAGTGATTCCAGTACACTTCAGTTGCTTTGCCAAATTAGCTATCTGGGTAAATTCACCGGGCTGAAAACTTCCCTTCATGTTGTAAAGTGAGAGCCTAGCTATGGGTGTACACACAGTAATCATTTGTGAGCATGGGGTTTAGGTAAACACATGTTTTAAATGGAGTGGCTAAATGGTTAGAGCTGGAGAGTTGCCAGGTTGCTCAGTCCCAGGAGGGAGATTTTAGGCCAGTCCTGGATTTCTGACAACTCTACCCTGATACATTATAGGACCTGAAGTGCTGATTTCAATGGGTAGAATCAGGGACAAATAGCACACCAAAATGGGATGTAAATTCAACAACCAGACTAGCTGAAAAGTCTTCCTTCTGGAACTGGATAACTTGGCAGTTCTGCAGCAGGATAATTGGGCAAGTCATTTTTTTCTTGGAGTAGAGAAGTAGCCTAATAGCCTGAGAACAAGGTTCAATTCTCACTGTTGCTCATTGTGATTCTAGACAAGCCACTTAACCCTCCATTGCCACTGATACAAAATAAATAACTGTATATAATATGAAAACCACTTTGATTTTAACCACAGAAAAGTAGCATATCAAATCCCATCCCCTTTCCCTCCATTGGCTCTAGTACAAAACAGAGATACCAAGAGTGGATTGCCCAAAAAAGTGAGATTTACAGACAATGGGCCAGATTCAGTAAATGGTGCCAGGGAAAATCAGCACCCTTTATAGAATATTACCCAGTGGGGATTCCCACGTCCAACTTTGGGCACAAGGACTTATGCCAGCTGAAACCTGGTGTAAACCATAGCTTGCCAGTTGGGCGCGGATCCCTCGAATTACATAAGTACATAAGTAATGCCATACTGGGAAAAGACCAAGGGTCCATCGAGCCCAGCATCCTGTCCACGACAGCGGCCAATCCAGGCCAAGGGCACCTGGCAAGCTTCCCAAACGTACAAACATTCTATATATGTTATTCCTGGAATTGTGGATTTTCCGCCAGTCCATTTAGTAGCGGTTTATGGACTTGTCCTTTAGGAAACCGTCCAACCCCTTTTTAAACTCTGCTAGGCTAACCGCCTTCACCACTTTCTCCGGCAACGAATTCCAGAGTTTAATTATACGTTGGGTGAAGAAACATTTTCTCCGATTTGTTTTAAATTTACTACACTGTAGAATTCTATAACACCGTGCATCTTTTCAGAACACACCTAACCTGCCCATGCCCCTCCCATAGCCACACGCCCTTTTGGGTCTCATTCTATGGGATTTGGGCGCCCAGACTTACAGCACAGCCAGATGCGCATGTAACTCCTAATTGGGGCCAGTAATCAATTGATTAGCATTAAATTATTGGTGTTAACTGGCTTAGGATGTGCACACTTCTCTGGATTGTGCCCTATTTAGGTGCAGATATTTAGGCACCCTTTATAGAATCTGAGGGAATGTGTCTGAGGTATACATTTACAAATTTGAAAAAGCTTCACAAATGGAAAAAGCAAAATAATATATTCAGAGTGGAGTCTACATACAGAAAGACAATTAGCAGAAGGGAGGAGATAAGGCCCCTGCCCTACTTGGAGTACTGAATTCCAATTCAGAGGCTGTATCTTGCTCATGATATAAAAAGACGAAGTGGCTCAGAAGGCAACAAAAGACATATGAGAAAAGATTTGAAGACCTGCATATGTATACCCTAGAGGAAAAGAGGGGCAGGGTTGATAAGAGACACACATTTAACAAACAAACACAAAGGGATAAACATAGAGCATCCCAATATAGCAAGAGAAAAGAATCAGAGCAAAACTTAAATAACTTTTATACTTCAAAAAAGGCAGAGGGGTAAAACCTAGCACAGAGCAGCAATTACAACCCTACCTAAGAGTTCTCAACCCAGTCCTCAGGACAAACCCAAGCAAGTCAGGTTTTCAGGATACCCAAATGAATATGCGCGAGATAGATTTGTATGCACTGCCTCCATTTTATGCAGATCTAGCTCATGCATATTCATTATGGATAACTTGAAAACCAGACTGGCTTTGTGTGTCCTGAGAACTGGGTTGAGAACCCCTGCCCTAATCAAAGGCATAGCGAGGGTCGCCTGCACATATGGAGGGGCAGATACACCTCAAGTCACCTTACTGGACAGACTGGATGGACCATAGCAATCTGCCGTCATTTACCATGTTACAATATACTCATTCATTCATTGCATTTCAATTCCACCTATTTGTACAAATCCATATAATACCTCCTTTTTATTATAGGATAGGATAGAGGTTTTAGTTGTGGTTGGATGAGTGGTAAGGTAATGAAATGTGCACATCATTTGAGTGGAGGAGTAGCCTAGTGGTTACAGCACCAGGTTTGACAGGGGTGCTTGATTCAAATCCCACTGCTGCTGTACTGTGTGATCTTGGGCAAGTCACTTAACTCTCTTTTGCCTCAGGTACAAAATTGATTGTGAGCCTGACAGGGAAAATATGTGTTGTACCTGAATGTAACTCATCTTGAGCTACTACTGAAAAAGGTGAAAGAACCCCCCCCCCCCCCAAAAAAAAAAAAAAAAAAAAACCATTATAAGATATTTTAGGGCTTCCATATCAAGTGTTTCCCAATTTCAGTCTTGGAGTACCCTTGCCAGTCATGTTTTCAGGATATGCACAATGACTATGCATGAACTTGATTTGCATACACTGCCTCCATTATATGCAAATGAAGTTCATTCATAGTCATTGTGGCTATTCTGAAAACATAACTGGCAAGGGGTAGTCCAGGACCGGACTTGGGAAACATTGTTCTATATCTTAAACATTAGGTCAGTATTCTCAAATCCAGTCTTCAAGGTCCACAACCCAGCCTGGTTTTCAGGATGTCCACAATGAATATGTATGAGATCTATTTGCATTCACTGCTTCCACTGCATGCAAACAGATCACATACATATTCATTATGGACATCCTGAAAACCAGGCTGAGTTGTAGACCTTGAAGTCTGGATTTGAAGACTTCTGCATTAAGTCATATGACTCATGAATAAGCTTTTCTATTATCACCTTATCACATTAATTAAAATTAAATTCAGTTTAAAACAGATTTCTATTGTAATGGACTGGTCTGATATTATATTTACACATTTCTGACATTCCATTAGCAAAGCCAAACAACCTGCAAGGTCACATACACATTCTCCTACTAAAGGTAAACTGTGACATTATTCTGTTGCTTATTGTGACTATATCTTATGGTCTCTCTTCTGTAGAGCAGACTCTTGATATGTAACCCTAGGAGCAATAACAGCTTTAAACTTAAGATTACCCTCTAGACAAAACTGATACAGCATGATTAACATCGCAAGCCGAGAAAAAACATAGATGTGGCAAGTGGCAGAACAGTGGTGTGGCAGGTGCCGAGTTTTTATCTTTCAAAAAGTTGGCAACCCTAGGCATACCATTCACGTAGCTGGCAGGGATCACCAAATCCCACCAGCTGAAGACATCTGCAGCCCACTGAACCCATCAAAAACCATGGCAGTCAGTGGTGCTGCTCCAAGCTGCTGACACCATCACTGTGGGCATATTCAGTTCTCATGTCTGATCAGTTTGTGCGCAGAACTAAGCATGCTTGGGGTGCTGGTGTTAGTGGCTCAGAGTACTGCCTTTAAATGCTGCACTTGTCTAAACATGGCTTGGTGGGTTGTGGATGTCTTCAGCTGGCAGGGCTGGGGATCTTTGCTAGCTAAGGTATATAATTTTTAAAGTTCAAAGGGGGGTGGTAAAGGAAGAGGAAATGAATGCCCACCCAACCTACCCAATGGCTCATCCAAAAATTGGCTTCTGGCTAAACCACTGTTCTGTCCAATCCTGTAGAGAATCCAGACTTCACTCTCACACAAAAGAATTTGTTGAATGATGCAGTATCAATTGTAATGGTGGTTTTACCTGGTAGTTGAAACTAGCTAGAAGAGGAGGGTTTCTTAATTGCTAATTTAAAAATGAGGATAGGGGGAGGTGTATGATATGGTGGTGGTAGGAATGATTTATTTACTTATTTATTTGTAGCATTTGTATCCCACATTTTCCCACCAATTTGCAGGCTCAATGTGGCTTACATTTGCCGTAGTGGCGGTTGCCATTTCCGATTAACAGAATTACAAATGGTATTGCAAATGATATTGCATTAAGGTGCTTACATACATGGTAAAGAATAATATATTATAGTATTGCATATAGGTTCCTGAGTGATAGATTAGATTGTAACGTATGTTAGGTCATCAATTATAAAGAGAGAGGATTGAAGTGGTATTGCATTAAGGTGCATACATACCGATAAAGAGGAATACATTATGGTGTTACATATAAGTTTCTGAGTAATAGATTGGATTGTAACCTGTGTTAGGTCATCAATTATAGAGAAATCATTTTCGACATTAGGAATTAAAGTGGTAGTGCTTGTTCATTAATAACAGTGAGGTTAGTCAATCAAGTGATAAGAGTTCGGTTCTGTCTAGTTCATGATCAGTCTTATTATTTAGTAATTAGGATGGTTGTTTATGGTATGCCTTCTTGAACAGGTCAGTTTTCAGCAGCCTTCAGAAGATAGTTAGGTCTTGTATTGTTTTTATAGTCTTCGGTAGTGCGTTCCATAGTTGCGTGCAAATGTAGGAGAAACTGGTTGCATATGTGGACTTGTATTTTAGTCCTTTGCAGTTGGGGTAGTGAAGATTGAGGAATGTGCGTGCTGATCTTTTTGCATTCCTGGTAGGTAGGTCTATAAGGTCTAACATATAGGTCGGGGCTTCCCCGTATATGATTTTGAGGCATATTTTCAAAGCACTTAGCCTTCCAAAGTTCCATAGAAACCTATGGAACTTTGGAAGGCTAAGTGCTTTGAAAATATGCCTCTTTGTGGACCAGGGTGCAAACTTTGAACGCAATTCGTTCTTTTAATGGAAGCCAATGTAGTTTTTCTCTTAGGGGGTTGGCATTTTCGATGAGTAGAAATGGTGCTTCGGCTTGCCCCTCTTTCCACACCTGATGTGCCTGTCTAGAGACACTACTGGGCAGGAGGCAGCAGTTGCAGCTAGGCTGACCAATCTAGTTTTCTTCAGCCTACACAAGCTAGCTCTGAGTGTACCAATGAATGCTGAGCACCCCCAATATTAAGAAACCGCCTTCATTGTATCCAGGGAGAAATAATTTCTATTGTGTTATTTTGAAATGTGGCACCTATACTGTTCTAGGCAAAGTAAACGGTAGTTTAAACAGCCAGCATAAACCATCCCCAAGCAGAAGCTTCACCAAGTAGACTCTCAGTTCTTAAGCAAATCTTCTTCATTGTAGTACTCAGAATAAACAAAGAAAATCCAATTTACAGTTCAGTTTCTTGTAAAAGAATTCTGGCCTTCTGCCCATAGAGTCTGTATCTAGCCACCTCAGAGGCAAGGAGATGGCCAGAACCCCAGCCCAGCTGAGAAGAAAAGCTGCAACACTCAAGGAAAATAAGGGGGAGAACTCAGAGAAAATAAATGGGGAATGACTTGAGGAGAATGCCATGGGGCGATGATTTGGGGAAAGGACTTGGGACGATGGTGAAAAATCTTGATCGAATTATATCAGGCCCTAGTACAGCTGCTGATCACAAAGGTAAGCTAGGAAAAATGGGCTCTCTCACACAGCCCCTCAGGGGCAGAGAGGGAGGGCTGGCCCTAGCTCAGAGCTAACAGCCAATAGGGAAAACTCAAAAGGAGTCAATTAGAGAAAGTACAAACTACAGGAAAAGCAGTCCTAATACATAGTGCTATTTATTACACAAATGCAAGTAAATACAAATAATACTCATATTAAATATACATAATACACCCTTAGGTGTGTGTCCCAAGATTTTGAAAATGATAATAGACCAGAAATTTGAACAAAATGAATATTATTACAGATGATTAATATTGAGATTGTTGTTTTCCCAGAGTTTCGGGTGTGACTCCTAAAGATTTCCTCAGAAATATTTCCTAAAAACTTTTGTTATTTTCCTTTTTATTGATTTCTCTTAGTAATATAAATTATTACTTAGTAATATTAATTCAAAAGGAGTGAAACCTGTGAAACTGGGATTACCTTAATCAGTGGGAATTGGATTAGAGACTAAAGTGTTTGCATTCGTAAAAACTTTCTGGTTTTAAAAGAGAAAAAATGAAATTAGGTGTATTATTTTTACTAATATTGGACAATAAGTATGTTTCCAACAAAATAAATTGAATATACACCGTTTTGGGTTTGAAGAAGCCAACCAGACGATCAATGTGGAATAATGATTCAGATAAATAATAACTGGGGATAATCAGGTTAATACCACGGTTTTTTCTGTTTACTGTTGTTTAATTGATCTCCTTGTCTTGTTTCACTCTCCCTATTTTGTGGTCTAAGGAAGAATATAGAGTTACCTGATTGAAATAATTCTTTTGCATTACTTTCTCTGTATTTCTGGCAAGTTATTTTATTGCTTGTAAATTTGAATTCTTATAAATAAAAAATAAAAATAAAAAAGTGATGAAATACTACACCATATCATAAATCATGTTACATACATAACTGGAAGCAAATGCAAAGAAAATACAAATCTCTCTATATAAAAGGCAACACCAACGTTCTATGAAGCCTCCAGCCGGAAGTGTGAAGGGGGCGAGATATCCGGTTTCCCTATGAGTGTCTGCCCCGCCCTCTCTGTAACACAGTCAGTGAAGGAAAACAGAGCACGAAATCAAATCGCTGGCTCTGTAACAGTGAAGGACTCAGAGGGGGAGGGGAGAGAGGCCAGAGAGCAGGGACACACACACTCCCACAAGCACACAGAAGAAAACATTGCTAGCCCCCGTTTCATTTGCATCAGAAACGGGGCTTTTTTACTAGTATACAATAAGACAAACCAAAAGAGCATACTACAAAACCAAAATAGGACCAGACTACAAAGACGTACATAAATTCTACCAACTCGTAAATAAATTAATAGACACCACATCAGTTAACACAGCCAGCACAGACACCCCATCGGCAGATCAACTTGCTAAATACTTCAAAGAGAAAATTATAAAACTTCGATCCACACTACCATTTAACACCATTAATCACGAAAAAATGTATGGATTGCCTGGACCCTACTCCCGGTGAATACCCAGCAGATCGAACCTGGAATGACTTTGACCTGCTAACTGAAGAAGACATAACTCAAGCACTCAACAAATTCTCCAAAACTCACTCCAAACTGTAGCCTAATAAGGTTTGCCCCCAAACGCTTCATAACAGACCTCACGTCATACCTAAACTACATGCTACAACACGGAGTTTTCCCCAAGGACAAAGGAAATATATTACTTACACCCATACCCAAAGACTTAAAGAAAAAATTAAATGACACAACCAACTATCAACCAGTAGCATCCATTCCCCTGATAGTAAAACTAATGGAAAGTATGGTAACCAAACTTCACTCACCAATTACCTAAACAAATTCACAATACTACATGATTCACAATCAGGATTTTGATCCAACCATAGCACTGAAACAGTGTTAACCACTCTCATAACCAAATTTAAACAACTAATTGCAACTGGAAACAATGTACTACTCCTACAATTCGATATGTCCAGCGCATTCGACATGGTCAGCCACCAAATACTCTCGAATATCCTAGACTACTTCGGGATCGGAGGAAATGTACTAAGTTGGTTTAAAGGCTTCTTAACAGCAAGAACTTATCAAGTGACTTCTAACTCAAAAACGTCAATACCATGGAAACCTGAATGCGGAGTACCACAAGGATCACCGCTCTCACCAACCCTTTTTAACAATGATGACACCTCTACCCAAATCACTATCCAACCAAGGACTCAACCCGTACATCTATGCAGATGATGCCATGATATACATCCCGTTCAAACACATAGCTGAAATCACAAATGAAATCACACACAGCCTCCAAATAATGAACTCATGGGCGGACGCATTCCAACTAAAGCTAAACGCAGAAAAAACACAATGTCTCATCATGGCCTCACAGTACAACACAAACAAACCCAATACCATAAACACCCCAGACTACACCCTTCCGGTCTCAGACAGCCTGAAAATTCTGGGAGTCACAATTGACCGAAATCTCACATTCGAAGACCATGCGAAAAATACAGTAAAGAAAATGTTCTACTCAATGTGGAAACTTAAAAGAATCAAACCTTTCTTCCTAAGGGAAATATTCCGCAGCCTAGTACAATCAATGGTGCTCAGTCATCTAGACTACTGCAATGCCATCTATGCCGGATGCAAAGAACAAATCATTAAGAAGCTCCAAACTGCTCAAAACACAGCGGCCAGACTCATATTTGGGAAAGCAAAATATGAAAGCGCCAAACCCCTAAGAGAAAAACTACATTGGCTCCCACTAAAAGAACGTATCACGTTCAAATTTTGCACCCTGGTCCACAAAATCGTTCACAGAGAAGCTCCGACCTACATGTCAGACCTTATAGACTTGCCTACTAGGAATGCAAAAAGATCATCACGCACATTCCTCAATCTCCATTATCCCAACTGCAAGGGGCTAAAATATAAATCTACATATGCGACCAGCTTCTCATACATCTGCACGAAGCTATGGAACGCACTACCGAAGGCCATAAAAACAACGCAAGACCTAACCATCTTCCGAAGGCTACTGAAAACAGATCTTTTCAAGAAGGCATACCACAAGCATCCATCTTAAAAACTAAATAACAACACTATACACGACCTATACAAAACCGAACTCTTATCACATGACTAACTTCTCTGATATCAATGATCAAGCATTACCACTTTAAATCTTATGTTGAATAGGGTCTTTCTATATTCGATGACCCAATGTATGTTACAATCCAATTTACTACTCAGGAACCTTCATACAATACCATAATTTATTCTTCTCTACCATATATATATGCACATGGTGTATATATATATACCATGATCTGTTCCATTTATGTTATGTTCCATGTTTGTTACCATGTATGTATGCACTTTAACACAATACCATTTGTAATTCTGTTACCCGGAAATGGCAACCGCCATTACGGCAAATGTAAGCCACATTGAGCATGCAAATTGGTGGGAAAATGTGGGATACAAATGCTACAAATAAATAAATAAAAATAAATAAACTATTTGAAAAGAAATTTTAAAGACAGAAAACAAAAGAAGGATCAAGGGTACACAAACCAACCTCAACAAAAAAAGCACACAGGGGCCTTTAAGACTGGGACAATAAAGAAAATTTATCCAGAATGTGACCCGACATGGGCTGTGTTTCGGCGTAAATACGCCTGTGTCAGGAGTCAGAAACGTCCCAAGTTTCCTATTGTTTCTTTCACAGTAATTGGAAAAACCAAATATAACTGGTCTTTCTGTAAACGCAGAGTATCAACGTAATCTTGATGCTTAGCATTTTTAGTGCACACTAAAAATAAACGTGCACTAAATGCTAGAGATTCCCATGTATTTCTATGGGCATCTCTGGCATTTAGCGCATGCTAATCATTAGGGGAAAGGGGAATGGGACTTGATATAGTGCCTTTCTGTGGTTTCTGCAATTACAAAACAGTTTACATAGTATATACAGGTCGATTGTAAAAGATGTTAAATTAGAGTCAGTTGCTATCAAACAGACAAAATTTTGTTTTTTCAGTATTTAATTTTAGCTTAAAACGTAACATTCATTTTTCTATGTGACTTATGCATTTCTGAATAGTACCGGTTTGGGGAACATAGTGGAATTAAAACAGTAATACCGTCCGCATAGCAGTAGGTTACAAAACCAAAATTATGAAAGATCATATTCTTATCAGGCTGCTTTGTATTGGAAATCACTTCTAATTGATCTAAGACTCAAAGGGGCCCTTTTATTAAGGCACTAGTAAAAAAGCCCCGTTTCTGATGCAAATGAAACGGGGGCTAGCAATGTTTTCTTCTGTGTGCATGTGGGAGTGTGTGTGTCCGTGCCCTCTGGCCTCTCTCCCCTCCCCCCTCTGAGTCCTTCACTGTTACAGAGCCAGCGATTTGATTTCGTGCTCTGCTGTTTTCCTTCACTGACTGTGTTACAGAGAGGGCAGGGCAGTCACTCATAGGGAAACCGGATATCTCGCCCCCTTCACACTTCCGGCTGGAGGCTTCATAGAACGTTGGTGTTCCTTTTTATATAGAGAGATGTAGGTGCCTAAGCAGGCCCAATGCACGTCAAATTGGAACTACTGCCCGGCTACCGCGTGCCCCTGTTGATAATTCTATTTTTGACGCACGTCTAAAACACACGGTAGAAAATATTTTCTATTTTCCACCGCTTGGCATTTACCCAGCGGCAATCAGCAGTGTATGCGTACTAATGATTACCACCTGGTTAACACGTGAGACCTTACCGCTAAGTCAGTGGGTGGTGGTAAGGTCTCAGGCTGGTTTTAATTTTGCCGCACGTCCATTTTCAGCCACAAAAAAAAGACCTTTCTTCCAGGCATGCTGAAAAATGGACCTGCTCACATCCAAAACACGCGCCTACATCAGTGCGCCTTAGTAAGAGGGCCCCTCAAATTCTTCTGTTATTTTTCATAAAAGTCTTAAAACTGTTTTATTTGATAAATATTTGCTGTTTAATCTATGTTAAAGATTGCTAATTGTTATATTTAAGTTGTTATGTAGTAATGACTCATTGTTTTGTATTTCCTATGTCTTATTGTAAACCATTTTAGACCCTCTGTGGGAATTTAGCGGTCTAGAAATAACAGATTAGATTAAACTCTGAAATTCTTTACCAGAGAATGTGGTAAAAGCAGTTAGCTTAGCAAGATTTAAAAAATTTTGGGGGATAATTTCCTAAAAGCGAAGTCCATAAGCCATTATTAAGATGGATTTGGGAAAATCCACTGCTTATTGCTAGGATAAGCAGCATAAAAATCTGTTTTACTGTTGTGGGATTTTATCAGGTACTTGTGACCTGGAATGGCCACTGTTGGAAACAAGATACTGGGCTTGATGGACCTTCAGTCTGTCACAGTATGGCAAGCTTATATTCTTATGTTCTATGTGGCTTTATAGAACAAGCTCCCAGAGCCAGCCCCGACACCATGCAAATACCACAAACATATTTACATTTGCTCTGAAAAAAAAAAGCGCATTTATTAGTGTGTTTTACAAAATACACATATATATTGCAAATCTGCACAAACTATGAACCCAAGAATACCTATATGCAGCTTGTCTAAACGTGTACTTTTTCTGTGCATCTGCTTTTTGTGTGCCTATGTGATCACATGATTGAATAAAAGCCCATTTCCGGTTGTAAAATACACTCTCCAAGTAGAAAAAGGTCTGTAAATTTTGACCCTCATCCCTCACTCAGTAGCATATCACTTTTTCCGTGTATTTGCTGGGAAAGCTATTTAAAACAAAAATACAGTATACTTCAAATATTTAAAATGTGTTTTGAGGTATTAGGACACTGTCAAATTTAATTTTCAACCTAGCATGAGAAAATGACCATTTGAAGAAAAAAAAAGTACAGCCAGGTATTTTATTCATGTTTAAAAAAAATGCTAAGTATATGGGAACACAGTTCTCTTCTCCCCATGCAAATTCAAAGTAATCTTTTTTTCTTTTTTTTTTAGTATATGTACTGCCAAAGCTAGTACAAATTCAGGCTAGTGGTACTTAATCCCATGCAATCAAGTTACCTACAATACAGTATAACAACATTATTCAGATTAAACTACGGGGTCCTTTTACTAAGGCGCACTAGAAAGTGGCCAGTGCTGTGATTAGCATGTGAGTTTGCTATGCGCTCTGGCCACTTTCTAGTGTGGCTGAAAATGTGTTTTTTTAAATGGCCATGCGCTAATTTCCCCATTAGTGCATGGCCAATACCGCCACCTATTTAGGAGGCAGTAAGGGCTCCTGCACTAATCGGGTTGCATGTGGTAATGTGCCTGTGCTACCCCATTAGTGCAGGTACGCCTATTCTCCACTCCCAGACATACCTCCCATGGCAAAAAAATAAAAATATTTTTCACCAGAGTACTGTGAGCTGCTGCCCAAACTATCGTGGGATGCCTCAGCACATCCCGCAGTAGTTCCCCTTTACCACACGGTAGGTCCATGTTAGGCCTACCACGCCTTAGTAAAAGGGCCCCATTATTATACAATGAATAAAACGTGCCCAAAACTTCTTGATGAATCCAAATGAACCTTGATACAAAACTTCAACTCTCAATTATATTAGATAGATAGATAGATAGATAGATAGATAGATAGATAGATAGATAGATAGATAGATAGATAGATAGATAGATAGATAGATAGATAGATAGATAGATAGATAGATAGATAGATTTTTATATGTGATACAGAACAATCCATTCAGCCCACATATCTTAACTTGGAATTTAGATTGAAAGATCACAATGAACTGGCTCAGTCTACGTATGTTGTAAATCTGACAACTTTAGCATGTTTTTTTGTTTGTTTAATGAATCAGAACTTATTACAAAAAAGATGGCTGAAGTATCAAACAGTGAGGAGATGGGAAATAAAGTCATTTTGCACACCATTTTCATTAGACTACACATTAAACTGAGGAGAAATGTTGACCTTTTTAAAGAGCTTACTAAAGATGGCTTGCTGTACAAATATAAAATTGCATTTTTATTGGTGCATAGACAATTCTGCTTTCAGATTCCCCCTCCCTCCTCTAACATTTAAAACAGTAAACACTAAAAGAATAATAGATAGCCATTGAGCTTTTAGTTCACTTTATAGAAACACTGCTGCGTGCATTAGTCAAAAGTCCAACTGTTAAAGGAAACTTACCAGAAGATTTCCACAGGAGCTTGAAATTCTGACTCCTCACACTACTGAAAGATTTTGGAAGCCAGTAAAAGAACCTTGCTAACCTTCTTATTGTTGCCCCCAAATTATTTCCTGCCATAGCTGCAGTTAAAGGCACTCTGTAGCAACATGAAAGACAATAGAAGAGACCTATGGCCAGTAATGTGTAATATAACTGCTGCAAACTGAGCCCCAGCCACCTGTTGGTTTTACATGCCCACCCCCATGACCAGTCAGCTGGCTGAGCCTTTAGACCTCCTTCCTTGGTAGCTAGAAACTACAGTGCATATTAATAGATGCTTTGCCTAAAGAAAGATGTGCGCCAACACTAATAAAATCCTAACCTGGTGCTTTTATTTCAGTGAAAAATAGAATACTACACTAACTAGAAGATTCTATCACTTCAACAGTTATACTACTAAAGCAGACACAGAAGTCATATTTATCAACAGCAACTGAACATAGCATTAAGTTCCGAGAAAACATATATAGCTTTTTAATATTTATAGTACTGAATAAATGTCTACTACTTTTCTACCAATAGTTTGAACACCCTATAATAATACAGTTAAAGAATAAATCTAATTCATAACTTAAACAAAATTTTTACATGCTCCCATGCATAAATATTTGTGAGCATTTCTAAATTTATAAATATGGTACATCACAAAATCCTCATTTGGGAACAGTTTGATACTATCAGGCTTATTTTCGAAAGCCGAATCTAGGCGTCCTCAACTGCTTCCCGTCGCAGGGATGACCAAAGTTCACGGGGGCGTGTAGGCACTGTAGTGAAGGCGGGACTGGGGCGTGATTAAGAGATGGGCGTCCTTGGCTGATAATGGAAAAAAGAAGGGTGTCCCTGACGAGCAC